>NC_089198.1:8694210-8816710 GCF_963930695.1 Labrus bergylta | reverse complement strand
CATTGACATAAAAACCTCCTTGAATAAGAATCTTAGAGGTTGCACATTTTTAAGCACGAGTGATACTGCTACCTTTAAAATATGTTAAAAGTAAAACTATGAATTAAATGTAGAAGTGAAACAATTTTTTTTGTGGCTAAAAAATACTTTTAATCGTTTTTCTTATTAAGAGTCGAAAACACCCTCCACACACTTTGGGTAGAATAAGTGTAAAGTATGTATTTTCATTGGCATCGCTTATGATGCACAATCTTTGTTTAAGAGCATCTTTGGCTTCAACAACAAGAATGACATGAAGAAGATGCAAAGCCAACATGGAAAGGTGAAATCAACAAATCTGTTTTTTTTCTCCTAAAGAGCCGACATTAAGTACGACATGAAGCTAAGAAGGCAAATTTATCTGAATTCAAGGCCCACTTCTTATAGTTTTTCAGAAGCTATTAGTATTCATGTAGATGTCTCAGTGTAGTCATGGGAGCTCTGAGGCTTTCCAGTGACAGCGAAGATAACTCTGTTTGCTGATGAAGACTGTGAGATTGAATTCAAAGCCCCAGACTAAGCTAGTAAGTTTTATCAAAGTGTTTTGTCTAAGCTACGTCACGTTCAAATATGGTTTAAAGGTCACATATGCAAAATACACTTCATCATGTTTTCCTAACACTAACACGTGTCTCTAGTCTGTCTACAAATGATGAGAAAAGTCCATCCTCTCCGTCTGTTGCCTGCTCCACTTTCCAGAAAATGTGTGCTCAAACAGGCCGTTTGTAGATTTTCCCTTCATGACATCACAAAGGGCAGTAGCCCCTCCCCCAGGTGGGTGACACTCCCACAGCTAGGTGTTTGTTCTGCCCTCTCAGTCTGCCTTCTCACCGTAAACAATAGGACATGGGGTGAGAAAGCCAGAGCAACCCAAGCCCTTCCAGAGAGGGGGCGTGGTCAGACACAGCTCATTTACATATTTAAAGGTACAGACACAGAAACAGCCTGTTCTGAGCAGGGCTGAAATAGAGGGGTTTATAGACATGATCAAATACAGGATCAGAGTGGATTTAGAACAAGAAACTTCACACACATGTTTTGAGGAGCTCTGAGACTTATTTAATCATGTTGAAAAGGAGGAGAATATGTGACCTTATAAACAACTCCCTGTGCATTCTGATTGTACCTGTACCATGCTCTCTCTCTCTCTCTCTCTCTCTCTCTCTCTCTCTGAGAATAACACCTCCATCAGTCAGTTTCTGCACTTACGTTTCCTCCATCTTTTATTTCACCTGCTCATTTCTCTGTGGACCTCATTACCTTCCTCTCCCAGACAATAGGCACTCTTTTTTTTTCCTTCCCCCGTCACTGCCACTTTCCCTAATATGACATCTACACATACATTACTGACCGGTATAGACTGGAGACTAATGGGATGTTTCAGTTTCTGTCCATTTGACTGTAATATATTGTTTGACGGGTAAAAATCTTATATAGAGCCTGCAAAAGAAATACTTCATAACGAGGAAAATAAAGTACGACGGTCAACTTGTCCTGGGAGTCTAATTAGTGTTTCCTCACACTTGTCGCTCCACAGCCCCGGCCCGTCCTCTGTTCATTATTGTCTCCCCCTCAGGGCCAATCATGAAGGTACAATTCAAGCCTTTTTAAAATGGTCATGAATTGATGAGGCTGTTTGATTGATCTTTATGCAGGAACTGGCTTACAAAAGTAACTTCATTTAAATTTATCGGCCTTGTGCAGAAGATTTAGATCTTAATGTGTGGATTAAACTGACTCACTGATAGTGAACATGTCTCAGTCCTTATCTCCAACTCTGATTCAGAGAACACATCCTGTCTGTTTTGTGGAATTAAAAAGGTTTTTAGAGCTATGAATCAGGGAGCAGTTGTCGTTGAAATGTTTAATCCTTCCTTTGGCTGTTTGCACAAAAGAAGTGAAGACTTTTTTGTCTTACCTGAACATGTCCCCGAGTCCTTTCAGCATGCCCTTCTTGGCCTTTCCCTTGTCCTTGTCCTTGTCCTTGTCCTTGTCCTTCTCCTTCCCTCCTTCCTGCTGCTGCTGCTGCTTCTTCTTCTCCTTCCCTCCCTTGTCTTTGTCTTTGTCTTTCTTCTTCTCCTCTTTGGTTCGATTGGTGCCGTTGACCAGGGGCTTCTCGGAGCCGGGCAGCGGCGTCTGGTCGGCCACCGTGGACACCGAGTCTCTGCCCGATCGAGAGCTCTCCTCTGTGTCCTCCTCCACTGGAGAGAGAGGGAGAGACATGAGAGGAGAGAGAGACACATGGAGGGGGGGAACATACTCTTTTTAAACCAACAGGTGATTTAAAGAGGGAGTGTGTTAGATATAAAACTCAATAAGCCTAATAAATGAAAATGTACAAGTCTCTTAGATGAGCAATAAAAACTCAGTAAGAGCCAAATGGAATATAATAAAATGTTATTACATCCTATAAGTGATCGAAGCGCTCTGTTCTACAATGAAAAACTAATCACGAGAGACCATTAGACACTAATAAAAATGATGAAAAGGTGACTGCGTCTGTCGCTTGTACCAGGTGCTACAGCATGTTTCCTTCACAACAGATGAGACTCACTTCACGCTGAAAACATTTGATTCTTCACGCTCTGGAAGGGAGAGAAGGGACTTTAGAATCAAAGTCTTATAATGATTATAAAGATCGTCATTCTTCTGTCTCATCTGAAATTCTTATCTCATTTTTGAGCTTTAAAGAATTATAAAAAAAAGAAGGAAGAAGTCATGAAGATGGCTTTTTGTTTTTCAAATGTGTAAGAAAAAAAACTGAATCGATCGAGGCATCTCCCATATGTTGCGAGGTCAAATGTATGTTTTTATAGACGGAGTTTGCCGATTGATTTGTGCTTCATTTAGTCTGTAATCGACTGATCTGTTGGACTATTACTTGTAATGCTAAGCGTCCTGTGACCAGGTATGTGTTTTAGAATTAGAGAGCCAGTGTCTCAGTGGGTTCACCTCAAGGTAAATCGTTGGATCTTCAGACAGCGAGATGCCATTGCCAGAAGCAGTTATTAACTCAGCTGTGAGATATCGAGCTTTAGTCACACTGCGGCCACTCTCATGCACGACTAAGGAAGCAGCATCCAACATTTAATGAAGCTGAGAGAGTTTCTAAATCAACACATGTTACTGACTGCTTTCATTTTTGGGTTAGTGAAGGTAAGTAACATCTCAAAACAATGTCACCACAGGCATGATGGTACACTTTTATATTCAGATATTTTCTTGGATTCCCAACAGTTGATGGACGCTGTTGGATCAAACCTGAGATTTTTCAAAAACCCCAAAACAGTCTTTGAAGCGGTTGTCCTGCGTGTGAACAGAGATGGTCTTACATGTCTCCATGCCCTCATCCTCCTCCTCCGTCGCAGCCGGTCGGTCGTAGGACTTGTCGATGGCTGCTCTGAAGCTCTCGTTGCAGCCCCGCCCCCTGATGATACGGGGGCGCGGCCTGTGGAAGGGGAGGTCCCCGTTGAGGGTGACCTCGGCGACGGCGGTCTGGAGGCTCTCGAGGGAGCTGGACTTCTTCAAGCCTAGCGATGGCCCCACGTCTCTTGTGGAAGAACCTGACGGGAGGATAGAGAGGAGAAACGATGAAGGACCAAACGAGCTAACTTCTACAGCGCGGGCTTCATCAATATCTACATCGATACCTTCTTCTAAAACCATATTTAAGTGTGGCATCTGATGATGTACTCTAAGTCCATTTCTAATAAAACACAATGTAATTATTTAAGCCTCAAAAAGGAGCTAAAATCTATTTTTTGAACAGATAATTTATCTTCGAGAGGGGTCAAGGTTACGCAGCTGTAATCAAGCAATAACGCTCAAATAATAAGGCCCCATGTCCACCTAGTGTTTTCTAAAGGCAGCAAAGCGTTAGATAAAAAATGCTGCACATCTGTCCTGTCTCTATGACAACAGTCTTTTGACAAAGACCACAATATGAGGGACACTGTTCTGTTACTTTTTACTGCATGTTTTATACTTGAGATCATTTCCACCCCAGCAGACACGGATCAAAGAGGATGTGGGAACAAGACACGATCCATAGGAGATTAAAAAAACTGTTTATTATACATTTGGAAAATGTAAATTTGGTTGACCTCAACAATGCCTGTCAGAAAAGTTTAAAGATTTTCAGCTCGAGCGCTCAGAGTGACTGCACAAAAAAAGGCGGAGCGTTTGGAAAAACGATGCTGGCTGCTGCGCTTGTCGTCGCTTTCTCCTACTTGAAAACAATTTTAAAAAAGATGCTGGCACTCAGAGAAAAAGCTAGGTGGACACAGGGCTTAAGAGTACCTTCAGTGACAACATCTGTAATTTAAACTCTATATACCAGTGGTTCTCAACTGGAGGGTCAGGACCTAGAAGTGGGTCGTGAATGTGTGTCTGGATAAAAGAAATGGTGTGAAAAAGTCCATGAAGGGCTTTTTAACAGGGTTTTTTTTTCAATCCTCTTTAATCTGTCACAGGTTTTGTACCATCTGAGGTCCAACTACAAAATCTTTCATGAAATAATTCTGACTGGTTGAAAACATAAGAAATTTGGGACTCGATTTCTCATGAAGTTGTTGGTTGTTGGGTCCAGCTGAGAACCACTCACAAATATGACCAACTAATGTTAGAAGCTTCATCTATTTTACATGTTTTATTACAAAAAGTAAAGCCACTAATATCCTACAGCGTAGATATGTCTGGGTTACATCCTAATTTATTCTATTTAATTTATTAAGTCAACATAACCTTATAAAACCACCACACATATCTAATGCAGTGATAAATAACACAATGCATCCACAATCAATACGTACACATTAACCTTGGTTGTGAGTAAAGCCTATAAAACATTCTCAAGGATAAAGTGATGATGTTGTGCAGGAGAAGTTATTTTATGAGTTCTTTTACTAAATGAAACAACAGGATGATTAAAGAGGATGGATTTTAAAAGAACAGAGAAACTTTCAGGGCATAAAAACGAAGCAAGGTGACACATTCAAAACAAGGCGCCAAATCCAAACCACCACAAACTAAATCTGTCCAAGGATCCGCTCACTGGCTAATTCTTCATGACTGAAGAGGAAGGTCTACTAACAATCGAGAGTAAACTGGACAGCAGTAACACAGAACCTGGAAATCAATCAGGTCCTTCTCAGGAAGCAGCTTCAACAACTTTTCTTTCTTAGTCAACTTATTTATCCTTTAGTGGAGGGGTTGCCAAACTACCAGCTTGTGAAACCCCAAAATAAAGGCGCCAGAGAGAAACTGCCCCACTCTCTCTGGAGATGGTCAAGACATCCATCATCATAAGCATATCAGTCCTGTCCTAGCATCCCTTCATTGGCTCCCTATACACTTCAGAATCCATTTTAAAGTTGTTTGTTTTTAAAGCCCTGAATGGCTTGACCTCCCTGTACAGTACACTTCATCGAGGCCCCATAGATCTTCAGACAGGGGCCTCCTGGACTCCTGGCTGTCTCCCCGCTCACGGCTCAAGCTCAGGTGTGATCGTGCTTTTGCAGTCAAAGCCCCTAAACTGTGGAACAGCCTCCTCTTTTTTAAGTCAAAACCTATTTTTATATGTTAGCGTTTGAGTCCTGGTCAGCTGCTGCTGTTTTTAAATGTGCTTTATAAATAAATGTGACTTGACCTGACAGATAACCTACACACACTAAGAGGCTTATTCAAACACTGGTAACCACTGATGAACTACTTTTGTTTTGATCGCCACATGGACTGATTTCTTGAATACCACAAACACCAACAAGCGAAGCCTTCTCAAACATGATTAGTCCAAACTGAACAACGGAAACCAGAAGACTTCTGACCCCAAGGATCTTGAATGCTACTTTCAAATACATAATTTATAGACAAAAACTAAGTCAGAAATGTGGTACAACAAGACATCAGGCTTTCAAATGTTTCCTTTAAATGACATTTTATAAAGCTTCCATACATCAAGAATCAGAGGATAACTTTTTGATCCAGCAGATGTCGCCCTTGAGCACCAGCATGAAACCAAAACAACTCGCGCTGCATTGTTGTGTTAGCATGCTAATGCTAGCGATCTTTATTATGCTGGTATCTTCACACTGCATGTAAATTTACCTGAAATGAGCGTGAGCTAGAAACACAGTTAAGCAGTGAGTACAGTATGTTATTCTTCTTTTCTCTAGTCCCTCAATTAAACAACTTTTATACGCGAGGGGAGGAGTCAGCCGGCTGTCCGGGCGATGTAAACAAACTGAAGATAGGACTCTGAAAACATCACAGACAGTGGGACTCGGGTGTTACACCCATTGTAGACAGTCATGACTCACAGAGTTATTTTAAAATTATATTTAAGTGTGAATAATCACATATAAAGCCTTTGAGGAAACGTTGTTCTCAACACACAGACATGTGAAATGTGTATAAATGGTTTGAATGCCATGCCTGCTTTAGTGCAGCATCTCTGCTCAGTGACAAGAAAACACCTGGTCTCGAGGTCTCAGACGACCACTAAGCGACTCTGACAACAACACACCGTATTTAAACCTCGATGCTGTTGAGTTCAATAAGAATGAAGCTAATGGATTGTGAGAGTGTGTCCATGTGTGTCTGCAAAAATCCCTCCCAACTGACTCCAAAATGATATCACGAAGATGTGCGACTGAACGAAAATAACCATCAGCAAAGCCAGAGAAACATGACAGTTTAATTAAACTATGAACATTTGTACAGTGGGGGCAGACATTATTATGTTTTTTTTTTGTTCCCATATGGCACCTTTCACAGCGCTGAGAATGTGTTCAGTGGCAAATAAATGTAGGAAGATAAGGGTGAAGAGGTAAATGGAAGAGTCCTAATCCCCTGGGTGGTGTCAGTGCAGAGTTACTGTAGCAGGAGGAGCTGCAAAATACACGAGGCCTGACAGATTAACACGAGGCACTGTGAGGGAGGAGAGGGCATGAAAGAGAGAGAGAGAGAGAGAGAGAGAGAGAGAGAGAGAGAGAAAGAGAACGATAGAGAAAGAGAGATAGTGAAGAAAGAAATGAGGGAAGAAGGAGCAGAACTGCACTAAAGTTTGGAGTGAAATGAGGGTTGAGTCAAGAAGAAGACAGACATTTCAAAGACTTCAAACTCAGAGAGAAAGAAGAGGATGGAAATGAAACAAGAGATAAAAAAAAGAATGTAAAAGTGCAAACTAGTAAAACCAGCTAACAGTAACTCAAACATCTACACTCCTCTGTTCCACTTTCTTTTTCTAAAGCTACACCACCCGACTGTTTTCTTTAAGTTCTATTTTTTGGGCTTTATTGGATACAACAGCTGAAGAGAGAGAGGAAGTGTTGGGATGAGAGCGCAAGAGGGATGACATGCAGCAAAGGGCCGAGGTCGGATTCAAACCCACGACCGCTGCAATGAGGACTACAACCTCCATACAAGGGGGGTGTGACATAACCGCTAGGCTATCAGTGCTCAACCACCCAACTGTTTAAGTGAATTTTATTTCACCGTTTGCTTATTGTGAGGTCGTTTCAAGGGTCATTTTAGAGTTCTTTATAAAACTAGAACCAGAGTTTTTAGAATCAGGAGAATATCCTGAGGCGTTCTCACATCAGCTCATAAAATAGTAGGCGTCTGGCAGGAGAAACTCCGGGTTAAGTCGTAATGAAAAAATTGGGCAGCTCCTCCTGGAAATATCAGGAGTTTTTCAGGAGTTTTCTGCAAGTGTGAAAGCCCTATATGAGTATTTTAGCTACTTGTGATGTCATTTCTTGGAGGTTCTCTAAACGCGTTATAACCTCTAAATCTGTACAGATTCAGGTATTGTATGTAAAGGAAGTTGTGCCTTCACCATTATGGTTGTGATTCCATATCAACCTGGATTAAGACATTATTGATCTGCTGTGGACAGTTGGCGGCCAACCATAACATACAGAACATAACAGATGATAACTTTATATAATGTACTATAAAACATTTTATGATTGATCTTTCCATTTTGTCTTCATTTGGGGCACTGAGCGACTTTTAAATCACAAAGCATTTAGTGTACTGGCAGGTTTCTTTGTGATCTCAATTATTATTCTAAGCATATTGGACTCGGCTGCCTTGAAAACAGAATTAAAATCTTCATACAGTCGATTAGGGTGAAATATATTGAAATTTATTCAAATCACCTGCCAGGGCTGTAGAATTAAAAAGCAAAATCTGGAGGAGAAGCTGATAAACAATGCCAGGCTTTATGTTTACAGTTTGACCGACCCGAAAGGAAGAAAAAAAAAAGAAGAAAAAGAAAATTGAATACATGCAGAGTGAACAAGCTAGTGTGCTGGCGGTCTCCCATTCATTCTCATCAGTCTGTCCTGTTCCCTTAACGTCTCACTGAGAGCCGGGCCTGATAGGCTTTTCACGCTGCACACCCACTTTATTTAAAGGCTTTTGCCCAGCGCCACTCGCTGCAGTCACACTTCAGCAGCGGTATGAAAAAAAAGAAAGAAAGATTGTTTACACCGTGTTGGAGATCTGACAAATGGTGTTTGGTAACAACATGGAGCTTTTTTTTCTCTCTTTTAAAGACTTTCAAACACAATGAAGAGGGTGTAATGTCGTTCTTTTTATTCAGGACTAACTGGCCAAAGAGAGTAGTGTTGTAGTCGAGACCACAGTAACCGGGTCCAAGACATACCCGAGACCAGAGTGCTCCGAGCTCAAGACCGAGACTGAGTCAAGACCAAGACCATAAATATCACTGAAAATCATCGTCCAGTGTGCAGGGGGTGTGTCACTTATTTAGACCTAACACTCTAACAACGAATGAATTGAAATTCTAAGTTATTAGAAAGAGGTGTTTCCTTCCAATCACAGTAATTACTTGGAAAAACAGCCTCTCTGTGGTGGTCTGGACCGGTCATGATATAAAATCCAGAGTCCGCCCAGTCGGAGGCCGTGACAAGACGGAGTAAAAATGCTTTCCATTCCGAGACCAGATCAAGATCTTCTAAAAGTGGTCTTGAGACCATTCATCAGACCAAGACCGATTTGAAGTAGCAGAGAGTACAGTGAAAATGAGTCAGTGCTATTGTCTTTTTTTTTTTTTTCCAGTTTTGGGGGTAAAAAAATTGAAAAATTATGAATAATCAGGGCGAGAAACACAGCTAACACAGAGTGTCAAACAGCTAAATGGATTATTTCATATCTGGCAACCAGTCAGTCAGCTCGGAATAATCTGCGTCAGTGTCATCTGCAGATAAACATGATCCTACCGAGTGAAGCACTGAAAGGCTTACAACAACAAACACACAGCGATCATGAAGCAGCTGGAACAGGAGAGGTCAGATTAGGTGTTTGACACCAGCACTCACGTGGAACTGGCAACAACAGAGTCACTGAGTAAGACTCCAAATAAAGCAAAGGTACCTTTTCTTTGGTTTCACTGATTCTGTCGTCTCCATTAAGTTGGTGTTGTGAATATAGTCTATAACGGTGTAGTGGATGTCAGTTTGTGTCAGTCAAAATGACATGAACACACCCAAAAAGAAAAGAACGCCCAAGTGGTGGGAAAGTGAAACAGGGGATCATCGTTTTAGCGAAGGACATACAGGACATGTGGCTGAAGGAGTTGGGAATTTAACCCCGACCTTCCGGGTTGAGAGACGACCGCCTCTACCACTGAGCCTCATCTGACATTTAAATTTAAGGAACCTAACCATATCAACCCAAGGCTGTTATAGTTCCTACAATATGTGACGCCTGAGAAGAAACCACGGGGTCAACTTTAAGTTACACTGTTTTAAAAATAGATTTATTAAACATATCCCCAAATGAAGTGTAATACAGCGTGTCACCACCATCCTACTTTGGCCGCAACCACAGATCATTTTCATTATCGATTGATAATTCATTTGAATTGTGATGTTTCCATGGTGATGAGTTTGATTGTTTCTTTGGATTAACCAACAGTCAAACTGCACAAGAAATGAATTTACTGTCAAATCTGACAAAGAAACATTTTAAAGTTGGAACAGGCAAATCTTTGACTTTTCTTGTTTGAAAAATGATCAAATAATTAAGTGAGGTTAAAAAATGAAGTTTCCTTTTGAGCAACAAACTGATTTTTCAGCTAATTGTTGCAGCTCTAACTTCTTCTCAATCTCTGGAGGGCCATTTCAAAGGACTAATCCAGGACGCGATAACACTGGACCCTGTTGGCCTAACCCTAATTCCCAAAGTTTAT
The DNA here is from genome assembly GCF_963930695.1 of Labrus bergylta. NCBI lineage: Eukaryota > Metazoa > Chordata > Actinopteri > Labriformes > Labridae > Labrus > Labrus bergylta. The sequence continues at coordinate 8,806,452 of NC_089198.1, read as the reverse complement.
ATACATAGACTTTTAATGTCAGCTTTAGAAGGGATCCTGCTGATTGCTGGACGCCGCTATCTGTCCAGCATTGTCCACCATCACTGTGAGTGTCCTTGTCCGACATGTGGTAGCACCCTGAGTCAATAAACCTCCAATCACCATCAGGAGACAGGAGCTACTATATCGGTCCGTCAGAGCTGTCACAGTGTTTGGTTTCAGTTGGTTGGTTTTGTTTTAGCTTTAGTTAATGGACCATGGATCACTTGGACTTACTGGAGAGTGGAGGTTGGTGGAGTGATTTGGTAAAGTGACACCAGGGGAGCTCAAAGTGAAAATAAACCCAGGACACTTAAAAAACACAGGGTGAAATCTATTAGCCCTCAGCATTATGGGAAAGTGAATCCAAAGTGGAAAAATTCCGACTCTTCTTTTTTTTTTGGTTTCACGCTAAATATCCCCCTGAGGAATAATTACCATCAGTATCTCATTTCAGACTTTTATTCTAAAGGCAGATCACTCTAATTCTGATAAAACAATGGCGGGTTAATTATAGAACATTCTTTGATTTGCGATGAAGGCGACTTAATTATCACAAGAACAAGTGCTCTCACACAGCTTTCCCATTCTTCATGGCTTTAGCGGGGGAGCAGTAGAAAGCTCTTACTGGGTAATACAATTAGTTTCCACTTACATGTCTGATGAGAAGAGACACTATATGTCTCTACCTGTGTGTATCTCTGATTAGTCATCCTGTAACAGCCACAGCCACTCTCCAGCAGTGTTTCAAACAGTGACTGTGACCAAACTATTAGACGACAATTCTGCTTCTCGGTTGACAAAGACCTTTGAATTAAACACCCTTTATTTGTTTTCCATTTCTGGACATGACAAACTGAACACCTTTGAATTAACTAAGTGTTATTTAGGGATAATCAGCGATGGAAAGACAGTAACATTACCTCTGCTGAGTGGATGCACGGCTCCTTTTTTCAAATATTTTAGAAATTTGACACTGTGTTTGCTTTATTTTGTCCAAACATGACCATATCTGTAGTAGATCTAGTGCCCTAAACTAAACCAGGCTTTTAACATCTGGTAGGCAACCTCTGGGAAACCAGCATTAATAAACTAGATATCACCAAATACTGGTATAGACACGCCCATTCCCACCTACACAATCACTCGCTTGATTTGCATTTGTGTAGTGCCAATTCATAACAACCGTCATGTCAACAAACTTTAGAAAAAGAAGCAGGTCTAGACTGTAATCTATGTTATATTATGTACAAAGACCAAACATTAATCCACCATGAGAACCAAGCAACATTGAGCAAAGTTACAGTGGCAAAGAAAAACTTTCTTTAAGAGGCAGAAGGGTTCGACTCATGATGAACAGCCCTCTGCTTTGTTGGGAAGAAGAGCACAAAGCACAGTCTGTAGAGCTGTCACAATATCAGAATGTTAACTTTGATGTAGTACTCGTAAAAGTCAACAGATACAGGTGCAACGGAAACAAAAGTCCTAGGCACCAGGTACTGGGGGAATGTCTTGTTTTTATTAGCTATACATGCGGGCAAACTCCTGCACATTCTAAAACGAGGGTGAACCTTGTGTTGGCTTTCGCCCGTGGACGCAGAGTTGACCTGCTTTCTGTTGGACAGACAGGTGCCAAACACTGGTGGTTAGCATGTGCTAGCATGTGGTAGCTTGCAGTGTTGGGTACAAGCAGTAAACATACACACTACAGTATGTTCTGCAGTGACTGTGTGCTTCTGGCAGCGATGAGCCCAGGAGGAGGAGCCCAGTTTGAATGTCACATTTACAAGCTGCAACAAATATTTCTACTGACTCCACCTTTATGATATTATATGATATCCATATTACAAGATGGATTTTCAACAACAGATGCATGTCAACCCAGAACTCCAACAAAAGAGATACACCAATGAACAAAGCACTAGAGAGTGACTGACTTTGTCATTTAGGTATGGACACATCTGGATTTTGAGATGTAACGACATGCTTACTTGTCAACTTTCACTTTTTGTTATGACCTTACAGAAATCTTGCAGCTGACTCATCTGTTGCTTCAGACACTGCTTGTAAAATATTCAGCACAAAATCTCATTGGTGTCAATAAAAGACCAAAAAATCTTTCCACCTCCTGAAACTTAAGTTCAAACGTTGCCTGTTTCTGACTTCACACTACTCTTGAGTTAGAGTTCAGAGTCATACCTGCAAGTTACTTTAAAGTGCACAAACTCTCCTCCCCCTCTTTCTCCTTCTCTACATGTCTTTCCTCAGCTCCATCTATCCCTTCTGTCCAAGTCACTGACATCAGAGAAAGGCCTTCTATTCAGTCCAGGCGACAGTGTAAATACACAAGACGTGACAATGACGGATGACTCGGTGTCAGCACGCCGCCTTAATCAAGGACCGGCTGCCTTTTTCTGCTCTCCCTCCACTCGCACACACACACACAAAACAATTAGTGCTACAGCTGCATCTGACGCAAAAAGCGGGGAAAATCAAATCTGTAGACACTTAACTGCATTCACAAACATGTTCAGATGTGACCTCAAACTGTGAGTCTTCACTCTGCAGACTAACAAATGTGTCCTGTCAAGAGAGAGTGAAACAGCCAACACAGGGAACACTTCCCAAATGCAGAAACAGGTGAGCGTTGGATAAAACCCTCTGAGTGTGAACAACTGGATTCATATTTGAAGATCAATATGTGCAAGTTCATGTGGTCCGTTGTTGTTCCTGTACAGTTTGTGTCACCTTCTATCTTTGTAGTGAATCGATTGGTTCTACAAAGCTGCAGAGACTGGTTGTAGTTTGTCATTTTATTATTTTTTTAATTAATGAAACCTCTTTGAATTCTGGCTCAACTCTGCAGCTAAGAGAGTTCCCCTCAGCTAAATGATGTGCCATTAAAATAATAAATAATTATCAAGTTTACTTATGAGAAAACAAAGAGTAAATGAAGGAAATATGGGACTGCAGAGAGAGATCTGAGATGATATGAAGGACCTGGGACTCAGAGGTATTCATCATCTATCTTCTAACTCTGATTTAACTTTGACTATTGCTACTGTTTTTATGGTTTTATTGAAATTGTAGCACTTTGAGATTTTCATTTAAATGTAAAGGGTGTTATAAATAAAATGTATTTTTATCATAATCTTGAGTACTGTACATATTTATGAAACGATGTGCACTTTTCATGAGTAAGAAAGTTACTAAAGAAGAAATATTTCTAAGTTAAAAATGGTGTATTATTGGGCGCCGGTAGCCTTGTACTTGATGTACATGCCAGATGTATACAGAGGCTGTAGTCCTCCAGGCAGACACCACGGGTTCGAGTCCAACTTGTGGCTCCTTTACCGCATGTCATTCCCCACTCTCTCTCTCTCTCTCTCCCTGATTTCTGCCTCTATCCACCGTCCCGTCTCTAAACAAAGGCATAAAAAGCCAGAGAATAAACCTCTTAAAAAATAGTGTCATATTTTGCCGCCTTTCTCATTTGTTACATTTATCTGTAAAACAGTTGGCATAGGAACAATAACACCTGAGAATGAAGAGTATACCACATGCTGCATTGGAAATAGAGTCCATTTAACAGGGCTTTATTTTATAAGTGTTCATTCTCCTGTGATAATCCCATTGGTACATCATCATAATGCTGCCATACTCCTTTATTATGACTCAATGAAACTCCTGCAAACACTTCCTGCACATTTACTTCTCAATAGTTTGATGCCATTCTCCTGGTATTTCTTTGCTTGGAATTGTTCACAGGAGGTGTTAAAAGTTAATTTGTTGCTGCTTTACACGGCAAGAAGATCATGAAAGTAGAACTATTCTGACACGACTCTCTTATTGAACTGATGGAATTAGAGCTGAGAAACTTTGAGTTCTAATGGTGTATCATCATAACACAGCTGTACCTTCTGAACAATAAGACCCCTGAAGGGCTTTTAAGTTTAACATCAGATGCAATCACCACTTCTACCTCTCAGTCCCAGGCCTCAGATATGCAACTTGAAGAGAAATGATGGTGATGGTTGAATCTTTCCATTCTACCTTCAGTGCACCGGGGTCCTTACCTGTCTTGGTCTCAGGACGAGGAGTGAGGTTAATCTCGTCGGCTACTGTTAAAGGAACGGGGAGGAAAGAAGGGAGGGGGTACAAACATTTGGGGGTTCAAGTTAGTGCTCATGACATTCCACATGCAACATCCAGGTACAGCGCTGCAATCATCACAAACTGCTTCATCTCAATTAGGATCGGACGCCATGCGAGACAAGGAAGGGTTTGAGTTGGATGGGGAGTGAAAGAGAGAGAGAGAGAGAGAGAGAGAGAGAGGGAAATGAAAAAGAGGGCTCGAGGATAGCAATCAGACTTGTTGTGATATCAACACGGCACACGGCAGCAATCTGGTCGAGGAAGATTAGATATGATTATAGAGAGTGCGAGCAGAGAGTCTGTTGCAGCCAAAGCAATCAGCGACTGTTCGAAGCCATTTTCAAGGTGAATCAACAGAGTGAAGTTCTTGACTTTGGAGAGAGATGCAGAGTCTGTTTTCATACAGGGAGTCAAGTGGGTGGAATACATTAAAACATAAGGAACATGTTGGAGACATTGGGGGGGCGTGCAGGGATGTGTGCTCGAGGTTACATGAAATCAGGTTTTCTTTGGGTTTTATGGAGTTGGAGTGCAAAGTTTATGGAAAGATGTACACATGATTTCAATTCTTAAATGTCTATATTCAGTGTACCCATTGTATCTCTTTTAAAGTTCATGACAGGCACTCCCTGATTTTAGCGCTCAGCGAGGCCGTGGAATAACTTGATGATGAACTGAGTGGTATTTGTGCACAGTAAGAATTGTAAAGTGTTATGGGGATAAATGTCACCAAAAGGACAGCCCAAGAGAAGAGAAAATTACCCAAAGGATAAAACCTTTTAAACCTCTCATGTTGCTATGGAAACACCATGTTTTACACTGTGTAGGAAGGGACAAACTTTCATGTTAAGGGCTTAAGAGCATTCGCATCACAGGGAAGTCTAAATGATGATATAATAGATAAATATTATGGTCATCAAATTCATAATCATATTTTTAATGAATATATCGGTAAACTTATTGTACACAGAAACAGGCTGGGAAATATAGTTAAACTTTGAAGAAAGCTTGTTGGCATTGACTTGAATGATTTTGGTTTTTCAAGGTATACACCCTCAGGGTTGACTTACGCTAGCAGGGCCAAACCTAACGGATATCTTCAGTCATTTGTCCCATTAGCACATTGGATTTTGAATTAGTCATAGGCGTTGTTGCCACTACAGGTATTGACTGTTGGAGTCTCATATCTGACTACACGTCTATCATGATGACATCAATGGGAGATATGTATTACATGTATGTATTGATGTCTTTGTGCAGTTCTTGGGATGTTTATAGACTGTGTAGACTTTTGTTGCAAACCAAAATGCCCTCAATAAACCATGATGTATTGCATTATAATGTCTGTATATGTTTAGGATCACTATGTCTAATGCTTCTCTATTAATCCTAAAAGCCGAGTTACAGAGTAGCCACGGCTACAAACCTGTATGCACGTTAACTACTTTGTGTTTTAGATATGAAGAAATGTTCATTGGATGTTTCCCTGTTAAGTTAACATGTAAAAAATTGACAAAAAAGTTCAGATTTTCCGATTCAGAGTTTCAGAAGTGATCTGAAAAGATGACAGATGGAAGGTGTCTATCTTTGTTGTAGGACTTCGGTTTCATTTCAGACCAAATTTAATGTTTTGCAACTTTGAGAAAAATCTAATTTATGAATTTCAACTTGGATTTTGACAGGAATGATAAAGTCAAGACCAGAACCGACAAGAAAATCAACCAAATGACAAAAGATTCAGAAAAAGAGCTGGGACACAAGCGTATATAACATGACATCTTGAACATGTGAAAACTGGCTCTGCTGACTTCATTCTAATGAATCCCAATCCTTAAATACTTCTGGTGTGTATTATTAAAAGCTTTAATCTGACAAAAGTTCAAGTTTGGATTCAGATATTGAGTTACAAGTTATCCATGAGAACCTATACTTTTCCTCAGTCCCTGGTCTTGATGATCTAACAACATCTTAATGAATACCTCAAACAGGAGAAAGAACATGGATATTTTAATAGTTGTACCTAGATCCATGCTTTTGGACTTGCGTGTCTTGATGATCTCCAGATGGGCGGCATCTCCGAACTGCTTGGTGCGTTTTTCCGACATACTCTGGCGTCCGAAGCCCTCCCTTTGGAAAGCAGCGTCAGGATTATTTTCATCTGGACTCTTGGAGCTGGATGGAGGGATGAAGGTTGGGAAATGGAGATTAGAAAAGATTGATTGATTAGAAAGATCCAAAACAGGGAAAATTGTGCCAGCGCACTAAAAAGGAAAGACGAGAGTAGAGGAATTATATAACTATTATTTCTATCATGTTCTAAATTAAATATCAGTGACCTGGAGAGAGAGAGGAACGAGGACTGAAAGTCAAAGAAGTTCATAGAAGTTTTCTGCTTTGAAGTCGCATGGCTTGAAATGGGACTCAAAGCAGGTGAACAATTCATTGAGGGAAATGAAATCAAAGAATAAAAGGAGCTGAATAAGTGGAACAAGAAGAAAAAGAAGGGTTGGGGCAAAAAAGAGGAGGTGAAATAAAAAGTCGTAGTTGGAAGGACACAAGGAGTGGAGAAATGAAGGAGTGAGAAAAGATACAACGGACAAAAAGACGTTTGAGATGGAAAAATATTAGGAACGGGAAGGAAAGGAAGAAACAAGAAGAGACAAAGGGTGAAAATAAAAAGAGATTGTTGAACGATGCAGGAGAAAGGGAGGGTAAAGGAAATGACTGAGACACAAACATAAACAGGAGACAAAGAGGAACAGATCGCTCAGGAAGTCATTTAAAGAAAGACTAAAGACTCATCAGAGAGCTCAAACAAGCTCAAACAGTAACAACAAATTGACCTCATGCCGAGGTCAGACTACACGGTCTGTAAATTGACCGACAGGCTTCTCGGTGGTACAGTACCAATCCTCACAACCAACGTGATGACGCTGGAAGGAAGAGGGGCTGGACTATAAGACACCTGGAAAGAAGACTGTAAACATAAAAAGACCTGTTGCTAACTGAGCTCTCCAAGCGTTCCTTCTTTTCCAGATGTGGCCTCATTATCGTTCACTTTGATTTTCAGGGCCGATGGGTCCCAAAACCCCACGATCTTCCAGATCAGTCTATAATTGTGCTTTGATTATGTAGTTTAGGCCTTGGCATTAACATACTGTCATCTTAAAACTCTTGAAATCAGCCCCTCAGTGGACTTCAGTGAGTTGTATAAGAGATGGATGCTTTGCCCACCTTTCATTCTGAGTGGGCGGCTCTTTGGCCCACGTCGGCGTCACATCAGCAGCGAAGCCCACGTCGTCGTGGGAGCTGGACGATGATTGGTCAGACAGGTTGGGTGGGAGTAGGGGTGGCCCGTCATCTTCTATGATCACCGTGTCATCCTGCGGCATGTTGACGGTCGGTGACAGCTGATAGTTTCCTGGAGGAGACAAGACCAATTTTTTAGTTTCTCGTAGAAAGTCGAGAAATGTTTTTATTCAAAATCTAAGACTTCCTTTTTTTCCCTATAACGTCCTTGCTTGACTGCGTCACAGATGTGTACACTATCGCAGCATGAAGCATTGGAGACTGAAGCAGCATGTAAAACCATGTTTAATAAACCATTTTAAAATGAATCTCTCATTAAACGATCAGATGAGTGGCAGAAGCTTTAGCCTAAATCTTTACAGGAAGATTAACTTGATTGTGAAACCTTAAAGTTTTCTTTCCCCTCTACATTATGAGTCATTTACAGATTGAACAGTATTGTTAGCACAAGCTGGAGACTGTTTGTCTGATTGAGATCTTCATGAACATTGAACCCCTGTTTGGAAAACTTGTGACGCAATCCTCACCTGTAAATTACACAGTGTTTAAATGATACATCCCACCTCAACATCAAGACGTCTTTGAAAGGATAAAAACAAGGGGAGGATAAGGGGTTGGTCTGATGAAAGAATGCTTGTGTTTTTGCAGATTCTGGGAGGATAATAAAAACACAAACACTCATGAAAGCTTCGAGAAAGCCGGTCCGTTACCCGGCTCCTTCAACAACACCCCGAGGAATTAATTTATTTGTGACAACTGGCAACTGCTGCATGGAGCTTAACACCGCAGTAACTGTTTAATGGGCCAACAACGGGTGGGGGGAGAAAAAAAGTTCACTACATCAGTAACAATAACTTTTTTTTTTGAAAACCAGAATACCATATTTTTTGAAGCCTAGAAAAAGACTGAAAACGGCTCCTGGCTAATCAGCTTATACCAAGTGAAGTTTGGCAGCAGGCACAATGCTGTTGCTATGTCAAAACACTATGATTAATTCAAGCTGTGCCCTCGCAAAGAAAGATAAAAAACACACCCCTGTTTTCAAGAAAAATATTAAATAGTCCCCTTTCTTTGCCTCTGAAAAGCAAGGCTTAAAAAACTCCCATTGATATGCAGCACATGACTTTGTCTCTAATCTTTATTTGGAAGTTGGGAGCAGGGTGGGGTGGGGGGGCTCATAGGCACTAAAAGAAGGGCAGCGCCGATGCTTCATAAAAGCCGTGTGTGCCGAGTTCAGGGAGGAGTTTGTTTGTCTTCAGAAAGCGTTGGGGGCTTTTATGGCAGAGACCTCCAGGACTGAGCCAGGCCTGCTGTTTGTTTCTCATAAAGAGAGCACAGAGGGGATCGACGTGCCGCTGGGTGCTGCTCGCAGCCAGCGTGGGTGATTGACCTGATGTAAAACGCAGCTGAATGGAGAGAGAGAAAAAGACGGACTGAGGTGGTGTGACAGTTTGAGGGTGTACGTGTGTGGAGAAGTCACAAGTCACTGTTCTTTGTTCGTTTTCATTGAATAATAGAAACCAGAAAGAGACCTCTTGTTTGAATTAACTCATAAAGGCACTTTAAAAAAAAAAGTAAGGTGGGCTTGTGCTATCGAGTGGATTATTGTGTTGATTTACTGTATATGTGAAAAAAACACACTAAATTCTTACTTCATACTTACAGTTCCCATGTTGGAGGATCACATTTTACTGTATGAGACCGTTTGGGATTCTGTGGGTCAAGGGCACGGGGTCATTTATAGGATTGTGTTTGTGATTCTGACCTCAACAGGAAGTGGGTGATGAGCTGCTGCCAGGGTGTTGGTGTGGATGAAAACGCTTGTGGCTGATGCTTTTATTGAGAGATAGGACAGAGGACAGAGTGGACAAAGTGGACAGAGGACAGAGTGGACAAAGTGGACAGAGTGGACATGGAGAGATGAGTGAAAGGAGCCACAGGTCGAATCTGAACCTGGGACCACAGCCTCTGCACAAAGGGGGTCGCCCACTAACCACTAGGCCACCTGCGTCCCCACCTGTACGTTTCTGAGGCTGTTAATGAGAACAAATCTGACGGGGGTTAAAAACCTATGCAAGGCACGTTATCTCCTAGCAACCAGAAAATAAAAGAAATGAATGTATATAGACTTTGTTAAGAGTATATCTGATTGACAAACCTCTGATCACAAATAACTGTAAGAAAATCAACTTTACAAGTATCAGGTATTAAGTAGTATTTATCTAAATGAGTGTTTACCCACACGTCGTCCACTACAAGTGTGTAATAGACTCCAAGTGTGTGACCTCATGAGACCCTCACTGCATTAAGTAGATCTGTTTTAGCTAATGCCATTGTGCTTCTTCTTCAGTTTAATTATTCACTGCAAAGTTTGGTAGTCCGGGTGAGTCCTCTACCTCACCATGGCCACCTCTTTCTTTCAGACCACACACACACACACACACACACACACACACACACACACACGTTTTACACACACACGTGCACTCATAGAACCACTTAATCCCCATTTCCCTAAGCAGTCCGATGCGCGACACTGAGAATCCCATCAATGTCACAGTTTGAATCACTGCAGTACAATCAACTGGCAGCTACTGAGTAGAAAACCAATGAATCTGTCAACTCACTAGCCTGGTGAAAGGAGGAGGGAGGGGGGAGGTCTTTGTTTTAGTGCCAGCACCCGAGGGGGGGCAGCCATCCCGCCAGCAGGAATAGCACTACCATGGACGCCCGTCACCTGAGAATCAAACCAATAAAAACACACCATCGCTCGCGGTGGGCTGTAATAATGTCTGACTGAGCTGCAGCCCAACAATAGGTGGCATTTCATTAGAGACTCTCCACCAGAGACGCTTTTATTACTATTAGAAGCCTTTTGTGCAAAAGCTGCTGAATACACGAGGGCAAAAGGGGGAACACACAATTGCCAGGAGGAGGGAAGACGAAGATTTTTCTAGATGAAAATGCAGATAGCAAAGAGGTGAGCGAGCTGTGAAAGACATGCAGAGGAGTCCCCCCCCCCCCCCCCTCCCGCCCCCCTCTCTCGCACCCCCTGCTTTTCATTTTGTCTTCTCTGGGTCTTATTTGCATAATTAGTAAGGAGGTTATTGCCAGGGGGTGCTGGGCCTTAAAAGCTATTGGCCTGAAGGAATAATTAAGTCGCTCTCTTATCCCGGGCATCTCCACAGTGCACAAAGCCGGGTGACTGATCTAAGAGTGAGCAACGGGCCAACGCTGATATCTCCTGAACGGGAATGATGTTGTCTTCTAAGAAAGATTAATGCATGATTTATGTTTCGGTGGCATTCGTTATGATGAGGGAACAGAATTATTCCAAGCAACAGTCAAAATACACCCCACACCGGCAAGCACTCCCTCGCACACGTACACACACACACACACGCACACACACACACCAAACACACATCTTTATTTATTCAAGGGAGCTTTGCTGAGCGTGCAAAGCTCTGCTTCCTTTTTCACACACGTTCACATCAGGGAGCTGCTGCCAAGTGCATCCAAAGTCGTCTACTGTCGGCTTCTGAGTAAGCCAAACTGCAAGCAGCTGAGAGCCATGTGTCTGCTTTCTCAGACTCCATAAAGAAGTCGTGAAGCACCTTTTTGTTTGTGAACATGTGGAAACAGTAAATTAACTTGTGCACTGAGGAATTTTGACTTAACCACACACAAGGAAAAAGTTACAAACCCTTCAATTTCTATATTTGTAGTCATCCTGATTGTTGAATTTGGCTACTGTGCAGGACATCTCTTGCATGTCTGCAGCTCTGTCAGCAGAAGGGTCTCTCCTCTCTTGGTCTCCCTGATGTTTCTTCCAATTTTCAAAAACAGCAAATAAAAGGAGCACACTCAACAATGATTAAAGTTCCAGGTGCACGACCGCAACAAGACTTAAAATGAGACAATAAAGTTTCCTTTATCTGGGCAAGAGCAGCGTACAAAACAACAACGGATGTGTTTCAGCACTACGCCTTCATCAGCTTTCCAATGTTCTAAGGTTTGTTTATTGAGTTCTTCTATATGCTAATCGAGGGGTTCCTGAAGCCTGATTTGGATCTGACTTGACTTTTTGGTTTTATGGGCTCTACAGGTGCCTAACAGACCAGGAGGGTTGTCAGTTCAAGATCCAGTGTGAACCAAAGTATGGTGGTTTTGGACTGGTTTTGGGAGCGGTGCCAGTTCACTTCCTGAGCACTGCTTAGGGGGGCTGTTTAGCAATGCACCGAGTCTGTGCAGCCCCCTCACTCTGACATCTCTCCATTAGCGCACGTCCATAGGATCCTGTTTGTGCGTGTGTGTTTCTGGCCTGTGTGTGTGTGCAGCATGTGAAATAACAGAGTGAAGAAACTTAATTTCCCCTCAGGGATTAATAAAGTTTGTTTTCTATTTCACATGTGGGCAGTTAGATTTCTGATCAAATAAACTGACAAACTGGCTGTGGCCCTGGGAAGATCCCATTGAGGAGGCTTATGAGAGCAAGATTGTTAAACACCAGGAGGTGAGGCTGCCCGGCTCTCTGGGATTGCTGGGTTTGCTGGGTGCTCTATCTGTAAAGCTCTGGCAGGTCTTGGTGTACCATCACTAGAGCCACAGAGAAAGAGGGCGAGCCGGTGGATTGCTGCAGCTGGGAGGCAATCCTGGACTTGATCAACAACTAATGGGTCACCTGGGTAAAGGGGGTCTGATGTTGAAAGACCTGAAAACTCCAATGACCCCTGCAGGAACATCACTGATGATGCACCCCAGCTCACCCTAGAGATGGATCGTCCAACCACAAATTAATTAGTCAAATTTGCCACACTGCATTGTTAAGTGTAAGTTCATCCTATTAGAAGAAGCTTCATTTTTATATTTATAGTGGCATCTAGTCCTGCAGATAGTTTTACATAACACAGTCTTTGTTTTTGCTTTCTGTGCCTCGTAGAAAGACAATGAATATTTGTTTTTTGTATTTTTGGTTTTCACGACTTGGAAAAAAAATATTAATTTGAAAACAAATCCAGAGGAAACATGCTGTCGACAGCAGAGTCCAGCAGCTTAAACACTGAGCACGCTGCCCTATATCCCTCTGTGCTTAGCCCACAGAGGAAAAAATTAAACAACAGTTGCAATGAAACCTTAATCCTTCCCTTATTTCTCCAATCTCATTTTCGAAACAGACCTCAGTGAGCTATCCCCCCCCGCCAAAAAAAGCGACGTGCTGCTTTGATGTGTGGAGGTCAAGCTGGAGCACATACGTCTGTTTTTTTCTCCCAACTTCATTTAAACTGAGTCGGAAAACAAGTTGAGGATCTGAAATGTTTTCCAGAACCACATGGGTTTAAAATAAACCTTTAGGTGATATGGAAAAAAAAACCTCTGCAGACTTGATTAAGTGTTTAATAAGCAGGAAAATGTCTGATGTGTCTTTGATAGTTTTTGGATTTCACAGTAGACATACAGCCTCAGAGGTTTCTAGCTGTCTTGCTGATGTCTGCTCAGGAATTTGAACAAATAAGCATCTCTAACCTCCCTGACTTTTTTTTAGTGTATCTGCTTAACCCCGCCAATCTGAAGGAAGAAAACAAAAACACAGAGACAGGGGATCAGGGAGCAGCAGCAGGAGTCAGATGTGTGTTTTTTTAATCCTCTGGGGATGAAGGTCGCATGTCACTAAGCACTATGACAGCACAGGTCATTGAAGGTGAGCGCCGTCATCTTTTTGTTTAATCCTTCCTGTTTGGGCGAGCTCCACATTTTGAACAACACTTCATTTATTTAAGGAAAGACCCGGATCAGAGGGACAAACTCAAATGTACTTTTACATGTGATGTTTCAGCCTCATGTTCTGACGTCTCCTTTAAAGTTTGTACAAACTTAATTTACACCGATCAACACTTTCGATGATGCCCAGCTAAAGCACGGCCCTGTACACTGAGCTGTCAGCGTGTTGGACTGATAGATTTAAGTTTTGAAAGCTGCTGGAGCTTCTCCATATCTGCCTCGTGGTTTCACCTCAGACCCTGTTTGTTCATTTATTAACCCTCACTGTTTGTGAAGCATGGATGAACACAGCCAATGTGACAGTCTCCTGCATCTTCTCCTGTTAACACTTCCTCTGACACTCTGTTCTCGCTTTGTTTTTGTCGAGGCGAACAGGAAACCGTGTTATTGGGAGTTCACACAGGCACGGCATTGATTAATGAGGCAAAGTTGGTAGAAACTAGTTTAATAATAATAATAATAATAATACATTTTATTTAAAAGCGCCTTTCAAAGCTCTCAAGGTCACCTTACAGAGCAGAGATAAAAAACAACAAAGTAACAACACAACGATAGAATTAACATTAAAAACACAAATGTACAGGATGTAAAGGAGTTATGAGAACGGGTGGAGAATGATCAGACTGAATATGCCAGTTTAAAAAGATGTGTTTTGAGATGAGATTTGAAAATGGAGAGAGAGTCGATATTACGGATTTGTGGTGGGAGGGAGTTCCAGAGGTGAGGGGCAGAGCGGCTGAAGGCCCTGGACCCCATGGTGGACAGGCGGGCGGGTGGTGCAGTGAGTTGAATGGAAGAAGAAGACCTGAGAGTGCGAGTAGGTGTGTTGATGTGCAGGAGTTCAGAGATGTAAAGCGGAGCGAGGTTGTGGATGGCCTTGAAGGTGAGGAGCAGAATTTTGAAGGTGATGTGATGTTTAACCAGGAGCCAATGAAGCTGCTGTAGGACAGGAGTGATGTGTTTAAAAAATAAATCAAAAGTTTGTTTGAGGATTCTTCTTTTGATTAGATGACGAACAGTTTGGATTTTTTCCCCCTGTTTTTAAAGTTTGACATTCAGGACATTGACATTCAGGAAAGCAGCCACAGGTCAGATTCAAACCCGGGCCGTCTGCTTGGAAGACTCCAGCCTCCGCACACGGGGTGCATGCACTAACCACTAGTCAACAGTGCACTCTTCTTTCCCTCTCAGTATTAACACAAGCTGACTGTGCAGTCTTACCATCTGCTCCACAGATTCATTCTGCTCTTATCAATCATTCAAATGCTCTGCAATACACATGCATGCAGAGTCCTCACACTCATCTGCAGTTATATCTTTCATATCATTCACTGAAGTCATCCAATACAGAGACTGATGATGTTTGGCAACACACACACACACACACACACACACACACACACACACACACACACACACACACACACACACACACACACACACACACACACACACACACACACACACACACACACACACACACACACACACACACACACACACACACACAGACACATTTCCATTTCAAAATGAAAATCAATCTCTTGTCTGACGTCTGTAGAAAAAAAAGAAAGAAGAAAACGTCCAGAGGCTGTTCTTCCATCTTTCTTTTTCTGTCTGACATTTTCAAGACATTAAAAGCCGCTGTGTTTTGACAGCAACGGAGACTAGACGACGCAATACGCTTGTGCTGTACGGTGACAAAACCTGGCACTTTGGATGGAAGAATCAACCAGGAAAAAACACACTAACAGAATAGAATATGTTAAAAAGGACAGTTTTTCAGCTTTTCAAAGTGCATGACTTAAAACTTGATGTAATACTGATTCCATGTCCCATTGTAACCCGATCCCAGTCTTAGCAGAGGAACAAAGGACGTTATAAGACTGATATCCACCAAAGAATTCACTCAAACCTCAACCAGAGGTGGAGCACTAAACCAGTTAGACATCGTAGGACTACAACCAAAAGAAAGGGGAGTCAATCGTACCTATTGTGCGTGGAATCATGCCTGGCCGTGGCATCAAGTTGTCATCGAGTCCCTCCAGGCCACCGTACAAGGAGTGGGAGATTCTGCGCTCGTGGTCGTCCAGGGTGGTGTTCATCATCTGCTGAGGTCCCAGCGGGCTCCCTGGTGCGTCCTGGAGGATGGAGGAGGTGATATTTAAAATGTGATTGGATTTACCCAATCGGTTTCTCTCATTGTCTCGGGAACAGCATTTTTATGTCAGTGCACTGCGTGGTTTATTCTCTCTTAAAGGGCTGTCATGACATCATTTTCAACTTTAATGCCATACTAGGAAAAAACAAACAATATGTATACCGCTTTCATTACCACGGCAACAAGAATAGAAGATTGTAAAAATCCTCTTGCTGATGAGTATCAATAAGTGGAAGCAAACTCCTGCACACTTTCTAAACAGCACAAATACATTTGCAATCTTTTTCGGTTCTGAAGCGTTGCCACGATTGTGTGTAATTAAGACAGGGTCACCTCCTCTTCCGTCTGACTGTTTGTGAGCAACATCAATATACGTTATGCATTTTTAAAATGGGGCCAATAGGACTGGTGAACTGCAGGATTTTCCAACCTGTGTATTGGACAGGTTGGCAAATACTGGCGCTGCTCTCTCTCTTCTGCTTGCAGCAACTTTGAGTTAAAATGCAACTAAAGATCTACATTTTATTTTTTAAGTTTTTGGTACTTTTTGATTCTAGTGATCCATAAAATATAAAAAAAATCTATCGTTTTTTAAACACATTGTAATCAAAAAGCATGAAAGCATTGGAAATTCTGAGACCTTTACTCTCTAATATGCCAAAAAAAACTCTTATAAGAGTTAAGAAAGTCAAAAAAACAACAAAAATGAGCTCAATAATGTTCTTTATACAAAGGCTTAATATTCATATCATCACATATCATATCAAAGACAAAGAATGTGCCAGAGGGGGATAAGCCATGCAAACATTAACTGCAGAGTAATGGATGGACAAAAGGGCAGCTATCAATGCTAATGCTAGCAGTGTGATAACCAGGATGCATGAGCATAGATTTCCAATAGGCTGTTAAGCCACAGACTGTTAGCCCCACAGGGGACAGTTAGCTGACTAGCATCTTGACATTTCCCTCAAGACCTGCGATGACACTCTCTCGCTCGCTGGACAAATAGACCATTTGCCGGCCCTGTCACCCGTAAACACACACACACACACACACATCCACGGTACGAGACACTGTGTGTAGGCAGGAGTGTGTGTTTTCACCCTTCATTGTTTATCCATTGGATAGTTGACCCTATTGATCTGCCATGGCTTCTGCATTCATTGCTGAAGGTGTTGACAGCTCGTGCCATGAAGATAACCGCCGTCGCCCTGCATCACTTAACAGAGGATAACAGCATCACACTCCACTTCATACTGGAGCTGAATTACCCCCAATCGATAGATACAACTAGCCAGGCTGGGGTTCGATTTTTGACAAGAAGGTCTTTGCCCAATCATCCTTTGAGTTCACTAAATGCTTGAAGTCCTCTAATAAACACTGCTGTATGGATTTTGATGTAAACAAACCGGTCAAGTTTACAGGAGAACATATGTGTGGGTACATCAGGAGGCTGGCAGTCAGACGTGTAAATAGGGATACGGTGGTTTTCAGACTTCAGAAACCTGCTCGTTTAGATACAGCAAATGTAAAAGTTTCAGCGTCCTGCTCAAGCAAAAATTAGCTCCCCAAAAAACTGTAGGAGGTTAATAACTTGAAGTCCTTAATCCTGAGTAAAAGTTGAAACAACAATATATCCAAAGTTTAAAATAATTGAAAGATAAAAGTGGTGGAAAAGTTGTTCCAAAAAAGAGAAGTTAGAACACAGAAAGGTTTAGAGACCGATGCAGATTTGGCTAAACACTGAAGCTTCAGTGTCCGCCACACGGCAACCTGCGTTAGCATCGACTCTAGAGAGGAGGGGACCACAGTACCCATTCCAAACACCAGGTGTCAGGGCCACATGTCGCTACTTTGAATATGCAACTATAGTCTCAGTTTATAACATCTCTGATGGACCCCTGAAGTATGTTCCCATATCTGATGTGATATTTGTATCCTATCTGATAAGTGTAGCAGACATGACTTTGCCTCAGGTATTACACACCAGACCTGTTTTATTTTGAAGAGGAGAGAGTCCAAGACCCGAGACCAAGGGTCTGATTCATGGACCTAACAAACCCTGTTGATTCAGTTCAAACTAAACTAATCTACTTCTACTGCTGGAAATGTTTATTATGTGAGATACAAAATACTCCACGCCACTTTGGTCAACTCTGTTGTTTTTAAATGTGCTCTATAAATAAAGTTGGGTTGGATTGGATTTTTAGTGCACAACGTTTACATTTATCGTATTAATCTATTTTCTCTTTTCTTTCATTCTGCGAGATGAGATTCTGTAAAGCCTGCAGTATATCACATATGGTACGCTTAACAGTACTCAACCTTACTCTCACTCATGTAAAGTCAGCTGAGTCAGCCGAATTGTCATGAAAATGTCACATACAGCGCTCGTGTTTCTCTGGTAACCAATCACAGGTCAGCTTAGATCCACTCGGTTATTACACATCATAGTGAACAGACGAGGGAGAAGCAGGAATAACGAAAGAGTCAGACTTAAATTGACTATAATTGACACGCAGCAAAACATACATGAGTTGTTTGTCAGGACTCGATTCTGAGGTTTCCCAGGGACCCATGAAGACCTCTAATGTGGAGCTTGTTTAACTCCATGTACTGTTACGTCTGTTAATGTGGCCTGTAGTGCTGTGCCTTCATTTAGAGGATGATCAAACCGTAGAGGCCTCCAGGGTAATTATTCTTATCGCTGGTGGTACATCGGGGGATGATAGGATGTCACGAGTTCAATCATGTAGCTGGAGAGTTGTGTGCTGGAGGAGCATGAAGTCAGTGTTTCATTAACTCTGATCAAGACCCTCAAGGCTTTTATAGATTTGAAATGCAATTAGCAAATCATTGAAATATATAAGTATGGTTCAGTATCTAAAAAAGTATCCTCAAGTACCGGAAGGCCCTGAAGTAAATGTACTTAGTTACCTGCTCTTGAGCAAGGCACTCGCTTCAAACAGAGTCAATAATATAAAAAATAACAAACATTTTAGTAAAAATGAATTACAGGTGATGGCACCTTTAAGAAAAAGCTAAAGACCCAGCTCTTTCATGAATACCTACTAACTTAATGATGATGCTCTCCATATTGTTGATGATGATGATGGTAATGACGATGGTTTTTGTTTGATAACGATGACTTATAAGATGGTTTCTATACTGATTAGAGCTCTCAAGAACTGCCCTCAATGTTGTGCTTTGCCTCTGGTCACTTCCTGTCAGCACCTGTGTGTCCAATCAGACTCAAAGCTGATCGTTTGCTCTTACTCACATTGTTCCCTTTTTTTTTAGATCCTTGCTTGTGTTGTACTTACTCTCTGATGTACGTCGTTTTGGAGAAAAGTGTCTGCTTACTGAATTGTAGAGTTGTAGGTGATGAAAACAACTGGGGGGAAAATAAAAAGAATACCAGCGCACAGAGCCAATCAAACATACACACAGATACAACGAGTCGTCCACGGGAACAAACTCATTTGTGAGGTCGCCATATGGCGCTGTGACTGCCGCCGTGCGTCTGCTGCTCCTGACTTGAAATGAGGAAAGGTAATGAATCGGCCGGCTGAAGGTTGGTCGAGGTGAAAAGGTTCAGTGGGTAGCCGCCGAGGGAGATTCTGGCATACTGACTCCGACATATCACGCCGCAGCTCATTGCATATTCAGACGGATAATATGAGCCTCGGGAAAGGTCTCGATCCCCATCGGAGCGCCCGGCGGTGATGAGGAAGTCAGCTGCTCGGGGGGTTCGCTGTGTGTGGAACCTGAGCGTTTGGGTTTGTGATTTATGCAAGGGCAAACATTTTGAGATTGATTTTTGATTGGCTGTCGAGGGATGGAGACACAGGAAGGGAATGTAAATACAGGATTATTTGATCCCATATGTCAGTGAGCGACATGTCAAAAAGAGCCACAGCTTTCATTCTATAGTAAAGCGGTATGATTTTAGATGAGTTTAATGGAGGGTTTGTTTTTAGGTTCAGAGCGTCTATCAGGGATTCTGCAGCATCTCTGAGCAGTGTCTCTGAGTATGAGTGTATTGAATTGTTGTTTTCCTCCTCTCTGAGTGGCTTGGACACTTTTCTTATAAATGGCTAGGCAACTTGGAGCGCCTCAGGCCATGCCTCCAGCTCTGCATGTGAAGCAGAGATCGACGAGGCGCCCGGTGCTCGAGTTCTGTTCATCCAGCGGGGCTGTCCGCAGAGTCTGACTGCTCTGACACACACACACACACACACACACACTATCGGAGTGAAAATCAACACACAGAAAGAGCCTTGAAATAAAATAAATGCATACATGCATAAGCAGGATGCACAACTTACACACTCACACTCAGACAGAGAGAGATGTGCATGTACACACGCAGAGACACACCAACACACCTCCAGGCTTAGCCTCTGCTTTCAATTACCAGACGGGGCCGAGGGGAAATCAAAACTTTGACACACCAGGTTGGAAAAAGGAGAGCAGGGAAGCCAGGCGGTGCCAGAGGCGTAGACGTGCACACACACACACACACACACACACACACGTGAACGCTCACAGCAGCAGTAACACACAGACTCAGCCGCGGCTTTCAAGCAGGCGACAGGCAGACGTGTACTGAGAATGTAAAAACATGACATTGAGGGGAAGGGAGAAAAAAAAAAAGTTGTGTAGCTCCGTTCACAGCCAGGTATTCTTTTTTTTTTCTTCCTCCAGCTGCCTCAAGAGAGAGGTGAGCCTGCGTGGGAGGAGGATGGTGAACTGCTGTGACCTGACTACTACCTTTTATTTCATGAAATCATCTCTAGCTGCTCATGAGGGAGTTTCTCAGAGGTTTTGCTTTGGGTTGTGTTTCAAGCTGATATCATAAAGGGTCTTATTGAAGTGTGGATGTCTGGGCAAATGTCTTTATTCAGGAAAGAAGTGTCAGGCAGTGTCATACCGTATGTAGGGAGTGATAAATGGTAAATGGACTTGAGGTTGTTTGACTCCTTTCTAGTCTTCTGACTACTCAAAGTGTTTTTTACACCGCAGGTCACACCTACACATTCACACACTGATGGTAGAGGCTGCTGAGTAAAGAGACCATCAGAAGTAACTAATCCATTAATACACATTCACACACCATCAACAAAGCAGTTGGAGCAACTTTGGGTTAACTGTCTCGCCCAAGGACACATCGGACAAGAACTGCAGGAGCTGGGGATTGAACCCCCGACCTTCTGGTTGAGGGACGACCGACTCCACCAAAGCCACCTCTATGAGTTTGTTATTCCAGATAAAGTCCGGGTAGAATTTAATATACAGATTTTAAAAAAGCAAAAGGCACATTTCCTGTTGGGTCATAAGAGTTTAGTTCATGCTTTTTTTATATAATTTATATATACATATGTTTTTTTGGGACATTTTTGCCTTTATTGGAAAGGACAGCTGAAGAGAGAGAGAGAGAGAAAATATTGAGAGTAGAGAGTCGGGGGTGACATGCAGCAAAGGGCAGAGGTCAAATTCAAACCCACGGCCACTGCAACGAGTGCTGCCGCCTCCATACAGAGGGTGTGCATGCAACAGAATTGCTTAGATGATCAACTCCCCATCTTGTACTTTTTTGCTGCCCTTGACATGATACATATGCCTTTAGAAAAAAGTGTACCTCAAGGTGTAACCACTGTCGGGTCCACGATCGAGCCATGTTGCTCTGATAACCACGGAGATCAAATCTTACTACTTGCAATATGTGTGTCCAGTTTGATGAATTTTTGCTCTCAAATTGAACTAATACTCTGCAAACAATTGAGTCAAAATATTACATCACATTACATGTCCCCGACGCACAAGCCCGGCAGATTGAAAAAAAAAAGGAAAAATTCTAAATCCAAACTGTCATCAGGAACAGACTCTGAAAATCAGCACGTAAAGAAATATCTGAGCAGTAAACTGTGAATGAAAGCACTCCCCCATTTACTCCATCACAAATGTTGACATGTCCTTGTGCAGGGTGTTAAACCCCTCCCTTCCTCCAGTTTTTTTCCCACAGTAATTGCTCGGGGGTCAGTGGTCAACACTACAGAACCAGCGCTGTAATGTGTGCAGCTCTGAGGTGTGAACATGTGAAGCTCGAGTGTGAAGCAGGGCTGCAGCTGCTGTGAAAGGTTACATGTGCTCGGCCGGGGTAAATCAAACAATTAATCATGAATCTCTTCCAGTATGAAGTCTTTTCAAAAGAACCATGTCGCTTCCGCTCAACGCATTCCAACACCGCGTCTCATTCTCTCGTCACAGAGCGACCACAAACAAATAAATAAATGGGATCAAAATGTCTCAGAGCTAGAGGCCTGTCGCCCCCCAAAGCCCGTCTTTAACCTCGCTCCTCACCTCGTTTCTCTTGGCCACTCTCCGGGCCACGATGAGCTGGATCATCCCCCGCTTGTTGCCTTCCGTCGACATGGACTTGCGCAGCGTCTCCATGGCGTCCTGGTTGGTCTTTCCCAACAACGACTCCCCGTTGACAGCAATCAACTGGTCGTTCACTCGAAGTCGACCGTCCTGATGATGTTGGACGAGATAGAAGACGTTTAAAAGTGTTTAAAAAAAAAAAACTGCTCACAGCACATGCTGCGTGATGAGAAAGCAAGTTGACAATTACCATTATCTCATCAGACTAAGAGCGGCGCTCGCTGAGTGTATCCTGTTTGATCTTTATCTCATCCACAGAGAAGTGTGCTTTTAAGTCCATTATTATGTTCTGTCAACACAAGCCTGTGTGAAAAGCAATCAAGCTAAAAGACTGCTGAAAGTGACAGCAGACAGAAAACAGAGAACATGGCGATTTGTGTTCACTGAGTTTATCAATGATTGAACATCTCGTCATAGCAGCTCAGGAACACAGAAAAACGTGGCGCTCACATTTCTCCGCTAAGGGCTTCTGAGTGATTGTAAGATAAAAAAGAAGAAGATGTTTGCTGCATGAGATCTTCCTTTTATCTTGTCACTTTACAACAGATCGTCAGCAGATATCAGAGAGTTATATTTGAAGCCTTTTGTGATCGTCTAAGTTTGTTCCTCTTGGCATGTTTAGGGTTTGGAGTTTATTTTGCACATGGACGATCAGTAGCTCATTATGAAGGGAGGCATATCAGATATATATGTTGACATTAGCATCCTTTACAGTACATTATGATAGTGCATATGACGTTATATCATATTACAAGTCAATTAAACAGAAGTTAAAAAAGCAGCTTTTTGTTGAAATGATCAACCGTGCAGAGATACCTCCCTTCAAACCCTCTAGTCTTAGATCCTCAGGTGGGGGCCTCCTGGTCAATCCAAAGTCGAGACTTAAAACTAAAGGTGACCGGCCCTTTTCAGTCAGGGCCCCTCGACTTTGGAACGACCTCCCTGAGGAGGTAAGACTTTCCCTCAATTCTTTTAAATCCCTTCTTAAAACATACTTTTACAGACTTGCTTTTATGTGATGTCATCTTCTTAATGTCTTCTCTTACTGGTTTTACTATTTTTATCTTCTTTTACATCTTACTGTTCTTTTATTTATGCTCTTATCTTAACTCCTCTTATGTTTTAACTTGGTAATTTCTTATCTTACTTACTTAATCTATTTATGTTTTATATTTATATTTACTTTTTATTATTATTAATATTATAGTTTTTTGTCCTTTAACCACTTGTTTCTATTTCTTTTCCTGCTCTTACCTTCTTATTGCTGTTATCTTCTGATTTACTTTTAGCTCTTTTAGTTTCTTACATCTTTTTAAATCTTTGCTCCTCTTGGTCTCAGCTCGTGTTGTTGGGTTCTTGTGATGGTTCTTATGATGGTTCTTGTGATGGTTCTTATGATGGTTCTTATGATGGTTCTTGTGATGGTTCTTATGATGGTTCTTATGATGGTTCTTATGATGGTTCTTGTGATGGTCGGGTTAAATATGTCTGTTGTGTATCGTGCACTTTGGGTTCTTTTCTGTTGAATTGTATTTAATTATTTTGAGTATTTTGCATTTGTTATGTTCTTGCTGTTGTTTCTGTTCTTCTGTGTTTGGTTTAGTTTGTTCTTGTTTGTCAAAGCACTTTGTAAACCTGTGTTTATAAAAGGTGCTATAGAAATAAAGTTATTATTATCATTATTATCCACTTAAGAGCAGGATGTATCGTACTTTGCAGGCGGCTCCTCCGTTAATGATGGATTTGACAAAGATGCCCAGGTCGGCGTGGTTCTCCTTGGAGCGGTTGCCCTTGACGCTGACGCCCAACCCGGCCGACCCCGAGTCACTGAGGGGGATCTCGAAGGTCAGGAACTCTCTGGTCCCGTCTGGAGTCAGGACCAAGTCGTCCTCCTCCGACTTCTGTGAGAGGATGAAACGAAGAAAAGAGAAGAGAGACAGACATTTAGATTCTGAGAAATACCTCGAACAGATTCAGATTAAATCCTAAAACCCAAACAGGAAGAGCAAAAATAACACAATGCATATTTAATCAGACAAATCACAAATATTGATGCTTTTATTCCAGCCCAAAGTAAAAACATTAAGCCCCTTTAATTCCTGCTCTGAGGGTCGTCCGCATGGCCGGAGTTAAAAGGACATTCATTTGGCCACTTGAGGTTAATGAAAAGTACTTTTGCATATAAATTGCAGCTGGGGCAGACAGCACGGAGGTAAATCAGAGTGCAAGCTCATTAGCTAGCATCAGATATATTAGTGTTAAACAGAAGAGCGCTGCTAAGTGTTCAATCAGGTACTTAGTATACACAGGTGGGGACTTATCTCCCACAATCAAGACACAACGCTCGGGTTTATCAATGCCAAAGGGTCTTTAAGGCTTTTTAGAAAGTATAACAAACTAATTATAGAAGGATTTTTATCAGAATCAGGACTAATGGGGGCTAAAGTGAGTCAGATTTAGGGCGATTCAGTAGCAGTCAAAGTCAGAGGAGGTTCAAGAGAAAGATTGTTAAGTTCATGTTGGTTTCATTTATATCTGTAACCCCTCCTCTACGAAACAAATACTGCAGATACTTTTAGATTTGTGTTTAAAGTGTAGCATGACGCTAGTTTCTACAGGACGCATGCATTTCGTAGCATCCTGTACCAACCTGCACATGCCAGTTTTAATACAAACTTTTAACAAAAAAAGGTTTTAATGTTAATGTTAAGCTACGTTCTAGTACTGTATAACAGCAAAAAAAAGAATAATGTGAGGAAGACCGTTTTTCTCATATTTGAGTGTCAAGAAAAAATCTAAAAGTTTGAGGATAAAATGAACACTCTGTTCTGAAAATGTTTTAAAACATTTCACTTCCTGACCTCAGGACTCGGATTCAAAGAAATACAAGAAAGAAATGGAATGAAATCTTTTTCCTCTATTTCCTTTTTTTGGTATGACTGAAACACATTAAACCGCAGTAGGATAAACCCACCACCAGGGGGCTCTCAATCAAAACAATAACAAAAGATGATGTTGAGTCTGGAGGGGGGAATCATGGGAGTGATTCTCTCTGTTACTTCGACCCTACGCCCGATGAAAACAATGCCACGTTCACCGTAATCAAGACGAACCGGCGAAACCGACCTGAGGAAGAGAATATGTTTACCGACGAGCTGATGTATCCGAGTAGAATTTACGTGATGTATTTATCACAGCAGCTCATACAGCGACAGTATGGCAGCTTTCAGCAGCAGCTCTCATTATGTAGCGGTCTATGGCGTAACATCCGGTGTTTCTATGGCAACAATAAACATGTTGTGTGTCTGTTAATTATTTCAGTGTAAAAATTCGACATATCGTATCTTTAAAAGTCCAACGTTAGAGTGGATAATTAAAATTTAGATTCTAAAATTAAACTTTATTCTGAACATTTTGACCTCATCAAAGTTTTTGTCACCAAAAATTGAAGTTTCACTTTAATCTCGATTTAGTCCAATGTTCAAATTTGTCCAAATTTCTAGGCGTAAACGGACTTGGGGGGGCCTACTGGTTAGTGCGTGCGCCCCATGTACAGAGGCTAAAATCTTCAAGAGGGGGGCGGCCCAGGTTCGAATCCCACCTGCGGCTCCTTTTTTTCGCACGTCCTTCCCACTGTGCACTGTCCATTCTCTAAAAATAAAGGCAGAAAAAGCCCTAAAAATAAACATGAAAAAAAAAAAGTCTGTACACTTAAAGGACTCAGATGAACATCAGAGAACTGATTCAACCCGCCATGCAGCTGCTTCATGATGCAGAGTGCGTCAAACTGGCAGAAAAACTTCCCAGTAAGCCGACATGAACACAGCAGCCTAATTGACATGCTGAGTGCTCTCTCTTTCTCTCCTTTCCTCCACAACAGGTGCTCTCTCTCTCTCTCTCTCTCTCTCTCTCTCTCTCTCTCTCTCTCTCTCTCTTCCAGCTCAACAATAAAAAGCTGTTCTCTCTTGCTTGTTATTTGACAGCTGTCCTCTGAATAGATGGGTGCGTGCACGCTCACGCCTGGCAATTATTGTGCACGCCTAATGAATTCAATCATGGGGCTCGGTGTCAGCATGTCATTAGCTCCCTTTGTTTGCTCGCAGAGAGATGGGATTGCTCTGGGTTTGGAAAAGTGAGGGAGGGAGAGTCGGAGCAGGGAAGGAGGTGGGGGGGGGGGAGATGCAGGAGAGAGGAGGAGAAGGACATAAGAAGGAGGTATGGAAGAGGAAAGGAAATGGGGACCGAGGAAGGAAGGAAGAAGGGAAGGAAGAGCATTACTTTAGTCTCTGCATGTTTTAGAAAGACAAAAGAAAAGCCACCGGTAATTAATTTACGACCTTAAAAAAAGCCATTTCTATTTTATTAGACACATTTCATGAGAAGTGCTACAGAATAATAGCTCACTAGACCAAAGGAATTGAATAACTTTGGAACCTAAAATCCAATTTATTAAGCCTGGAATTAAATCAGAGGCTAACTCGTGAAGACTTAATCAACACAGTCCTCTTGAACAGCCGACGGTCAGAGTCAGAAATGAGAAAACAGGAAGTGTCATTCTAGGAGTCCCAAACTGAAACGGATCAGCGATGCACAGAACAGTACAGGAACATGAAGGCTGGCTCTGATTTAATGTGTTACATTAACGCACACTGGACTTTAATATTTTCTGTTTACATGCACACTGAGGAGTTTTTTTTCTGGAGGATATTTTCACTGTACATCCTGCACAAAGTACCTGCACATCTGCACAGCTCCTTCTGTACATTTTGTGTGTTGAGCTCTGATGTTTTATAGCTTCTTACTTTTTTTTTTTTGCTTCAGTGCTTTGCCATTTGATTCACACTAAAAAAAACACCAAACATCTGTGTTTCCAGGTCAAGGTTCAAATCTCCATGGTTACATTGCTAAAACGTTACAGAGCCGCCCTCTATCATATCGTTCTCTCTTTTCTCTACACGTCATTAAGACGGTTTCTCCTGAGGTTCCAGTCATGTTATTCTAGTTATTCTAATAATGCTTCAGGTACTGATGGCTGTTTTCCTGCTGGAGTTGTGTAGCTTTTAAAAAAAAATGGTCGATTGAAGAGTTTTCAGAGGAAGCTAAAAAAGAGTGAGATAAATAAAACAGGCGGAGGAAACTGTAAGGAAGACGAGGTGAACAAAGGTGAGGAGAGGGAGAGGAGTGATGGGCTCAAGAGGAGGGGGAAAGAAAGAGCGAGGGGTGAAAAGGCGTGGAAGAAAAGTGAGAGTGTGCGAGCATGACAATGACAGAGCGAGCGGGCGAGGGAGCGAGGGAGTGTGAATGAAAAGGCGGACAGAAAGGGAAGAATCCATGTGGAACACAAAGGGAGACAGACACACTGCCACCTCTCTCACTGTACGTCCACCTCTCTCTCTCTCTCTCTCTTTCTCCTGTCTCTTTATATCGCTCCCTCCTTTCTGTCACTCCTCCCGCTGCTCATTTTCCTTTTTATTTCTGCGCCGCCTGTCCTCTCTAACCCTCATTTTGTCTCTTTACCTTTCACAAACCCTCCATTTCCTCCTCTTCATTTCTCTTTCTGTCATCCCAGATTTACGAGAGAAGAAGCACGACTGTTCTGAAGCAGCTCAACCTGAGGAGCCGCTGTTGTTTTTGGAACAAAGCCTTGTGTTTGAAATTAGTTTTCGTTTTTTTTTTATCAAATGGGGTTAAAATGACAGCTTCGCACTCTGAAGCGGCTGAGGTAAACAGCTTTTTGAAAAAAGCTAAAAAGCCTTCCAGGTGACATTAAGATGACAACTTTGTGATTTTTTTCAGGGCTGCACGGAGGAAATACCCATTATCTGAGGAACAAGTGGCATCTATAAACCCCAGATTCAATTATTATTCTCAGCCTGTTTGGTTTTCTAACAAGAGAAAAAGAAACAGTAAGTGTGTTTGAATGACTGAATCGTGGCTTTGTCTGTTTGAAAACAGAGAATAGGCAATCACAGAGAGTGTGTGTGTGTGTGTGTGTGTGTGTGTGTGTGTGTGGGGGGGGGGGGGTGTAAGAGGTTTCTTGTCTTTGCTACTCAAGAGCAGATGTTCTCTGCAGAGTTCAGTTTTGTAGTTTATAAATATAAAGAAGACAAAGAAGAAGTCATGTTGCACTCTCCTGTCATCCTGAGGGGAGCATGGTGAGGGAGATAAGGCTGTGTCATTAGCCAATCAGGTGACAGATATGAATCATGATGGGACAGTTTGATATTCAATAATATATTGTAATCATTTTAAGTTAAGCATGGTGATGTTACCCTCTTTATGACTGAATGTTCTTTAGGATTTCTAGTGGGGTGTGAATCAAACAAAGCACAAAATGAAGTGCTGACTGGATATTTGTTGGAAAAACGATGATTTAAAAAATCTGTATCGTTGAGAATCAAAAGTGTTAAAAAGTAATTACATCATAATATTCACAAGTGTCTGTGAAATTACTTTGTATTGGGGGCGCTAATAGCCTAGCGGTTGCGACGCATGCACCATGTACAGAGGCTATAGTCCTCAGTGAAGCGGCTGCGGGTTCGAATCCGACCTCGGCCCTTTGCGGCATGTCATCCTCCCCTCACTCTCTACTCCCAACATTTCCTGTCTTTCTTCAGCTGTTCTATCTCATAAAGGCAAAAAGGCCCAAAAAATATCTTAGAAAAAATTAAATTACTTATATTTCTTTAGTATTTGGGGCGCCAGCTGCCTAGTGGTTATGTCACGCCTCATGTAAAGAGGCTGTAGTCCTTCATGCCGGCATGCAGCACAGGTGAAAGTCGGATTGCAGCCCCCCTCTTGGATTTCCTACTCTAACCACTTTCCTCTCAAATAAAGGCTAAAAGCTCAAAAAATGAATTTTAGAAAAAAAAATAAAAAAATGTCAATATGATTTTAATGTTGTATCTGCACCACATCTCCAATTTCCAAATCTGTTTATGTTGAGCTGATAATGACAATAAAGGCCTTGTCTTCCTGAATAGCAATTAGAATTTGTTTAACAAACATTTTAGCAAATAAAAGCACATTTGCTTGTATCAGTAAAAAAAAACAAACAAAAAAAAAAACAGGGTGCTCTCTCTTCTCTTTCCCTCCACTGAACTTCTCCCACAAAGCACATCTAAAGCTCGTACCCTCCTCACCCTCCTCACCCTCCTCTGTATTCCACAGAGTGACTCAATATTTAGCATATGAGAGAATTCAAAGTCGTCCCTTTTTTTCCCCACTTGATTCCACTTCTCACTTCCACACTTCTCTCCAGCTGCCGGTGCCTGACACGATTAACAAGTCGGCGGAGAGAGAGCTCAACTTTGGACCGGACAAACCTGTCGCTGTGATGCCGGTTAAAGAAAGTTGCGAAAGGTGGTGAAAAAAAAGGAAGAAAGAGAGGGTGCTGGAAAAGGAGAAGGAGAAGGAGGGGGGGTGAGAAGGAGGCAGTGAAGGGTGTAATTGGTCGAGGGAAGTCAGGCATGGAGAGCATTGTTGGCTGCCTACTGTAGCACAAATCTCTTTTTATTCATACTCCAACTCTCTATCTCTACTTTACCTCCCTCACTTTCTATCGCTACATTTATCATCCACATTTTCGCACCCTTTTCCTCCCTCTCCATCCCTCTTTTTCCTCTCCCCTTTAAAATTGACACTACATTTCCAAAAAAGTGTGTGAACACACCTGCGAGCACACTTCTCTCCTTTCATGCTTCAACCCTTTGTTCAAATAGAAAAAAGGAAAATCTCAACGCTCTCTTCCCTCTTCTTCATCAATCTGCCATTCTCTACAACCTCTTTTCTGCTCTCCTGCCTCTTGGTTCCACTTCTTTTCAGAACTCCAATTTTCCCTCTCTCTCTCTTACCCCTCTCTCGTCTACCCCCTCCTCGCCTTTGCTCTCTCTCTCTCTCTCGCTCTACTCTCACTCTTTTTTTTTTTTCTGAAGCTTCACGCTGGAGCTCCATGCTGATAGACCATGAATATCAAATACCTGTGCGATCGACGGAGCCGGGCCTGGCACAGCATGGAGGAGGAGATGAGGAAGGCAGGTGTGTGTGTGTGTGTGTGTGTGTGTGTGTGAGTGACATGAGTGAGAAAGTGAAGGCAGCTCTGAGTGTGTCTAAAGGTGGATATGTGACAGTAAAAAGCACACAAGCAGCACCCTGCAAATGTCATCTTTGTATCCTGCACACAACGCTTACACTGCCACTCTGCAATGCTGCCATGTGATGACGATATCATGTGTGGGGGAAGAATCAGTGATACCCACACACACTCTTAACTTCTTACTTTCTGTTTAAACTGAATCAGCTGTTCTCTCTCTCTCTCTCTCTCTACTCTTTGGACGGCCTGCAGCTCGCTCTTTAAAAAGCTACACAACCCACTAGAAACCATTTATAACCTCATCCAACCCCGAGCAATTACACCAGCAGCTGCTCCATGTCGCTCCACGTATGTGTGCGCTGCTGTGTGAGTAAACTTATGTGTGAAAGTGCAGTGTCAGTATGTGTGTGTGTGTGTGTGTGTGTGTGTGTGAATCTGAGGTGTGTTTCTGAGAAGCACACCATATGGCTTGTGTGTGTGTTTTTTTTTTTTTTAAGTTTTCAATGCTTCAGTTTAGTCTGTGTAACTTTACACTTGTAAAGTGTGTGTGTGTGTGTGTGTGTGTGTGTGTGTGTGTGTGTGTGTGTGTGTGTGTGTGTGTGTGTGTGTGTCTGCAGAGGGCCAGGTGGCAGCTTGAAACATCACTTTAATTAAGCCGGAGAGTCTGTGTTCTGCGGTCGAAAACGGCCCGCTCTGATTGACTCGTATGTGTCACCGACAGGCTGCTAACAGAGAACACAGAAGCAGCATCAAGTGGGCTGCCACAGGTCTGCAGCCATTAATCACTGCGCCGCTCACACCGCGTTTATTACAACACAGAGTGAGGGAACTCGTGAATACTCCCCAGTATGTCATAAAAACTCAACGCTTTTTTTTTTTTTTTTTTTTTTTAAAGGTGGGAGGGAGTATTCTGATTTTTTACTTATGTAATATGACAACATACAGCAATGAAATATCCATCCATTCCATTATCTAAACTGCTTTGTCCCATTGGGGTTACAGGGGGGGAGAGAGGGGGGGGGTGGAGCCAATCCCAGCTGTCATTGGGTGAGATGCAGGTACATCCTGGAAATGGTCGCCGTTCACACTACGGGCAATTTTAGAGTCATCGATTAACCAAAGAGAATGTCTTTGGACTGTGGGAGGAAGTTGGAGAGCACCCACTCATGCACGGGGAGAACATGCAAACAGTTCTCAAAACAGAACTGTTCAAGAGGGGTTCAAACCAGGAACCATCTTGCTGTGAGACGACTCATATTCAAGTTCTCATTAGAAGAATTCCTTATTTCTTTGTATATTTTCTATCATGTTATTGTTATGTTATTGTTTTCTCACTGCAGACAAATACAACATGCATTTTATTTATTTCATAATGCACCTTTTCTAATGTTGCAACTTGTTGTTGTGCTAATAATAGCCTTTATATATACTTCGCTGTTCCATGTGTGTTTAAGTGCAGCAGCTGAACTGAAGTCAAGGAGCACAAATAAGTAAGACTGTAACACAACTGAGTCACAACATACTCACTTTCATATTGTGCTCTCATTATTGAATCTAAATCACTGACGATCTGTGATGTGAGCGTTGAACGTGGATATTTGAGATGGATTCTGCTGTAAAATAATGTTTCTAAAGCATGACTTGTGGCCCCTATCATTATATTAAGCTTATCAAACATACGACTAGGCTTCAGCATTGCTGAACAAATTATATATTGCATACAAATCTCACAGCCATTGATATATGAGCTGCTTATTAAAGAACGAATGTGAAACATTTGACACACAAATAGATCAGAAATCAAGAATATCCTGTGTGAATGTCTCTCTGAGTCATGACTGTCTACAACGAGTGAGAAGCGTGAGTCCCGCTGGCTGTGTTGTTGTTGGAGCCTTGTTTACATCATGTTTACATGGACAGGACGGCCTAAAGTTGTTTAAGTCAAGGACTAGAGAAAAGAAGAACATACTCACAGATTATTTGAATGTCATGTGTCTTTAGATCTCAGTCATTCTGTGTCTATGTATGTGCAATATGAAGCTATGAGCTAACCAAAGAGCGCTAACATCAGCATGCTAACACAACAATGCAGGTCACAGGTGATTGCAGCTCGAGAAAAGGACTATTTTGTCCACCGCTTGAGCTTAACGGTTCTTAATTATGACGCGTTCTAATCGATAACTCCTTCGTTTGAACGCGAGTGGAGAGGGGGGTTGGAGGTGTGTCTCTGGAGGAGAGCGGAGGCTTCAGTATGGGGGAGGTGCGGCCAAACAGCAGTTTGTTTTGGTTTCATGCTGGAGCTCAAGAGCGACACCTACTGGATCAAAAAGTCACACGTTCTTCCTTTAAGTGATGAATATGCATCACAGAGTCATTTAGATCTCTGCTGAGATCATTTATCTCTAAATGAGATTGACATTTTTACTCTACTGTGCTGTGTCATGACTTATGATTGTATCAGTATTAGCAAATTAAAGGTAGTTATCGTCCTACACCGACAGTGTGGAAATGCTTTAAGCCTAATTAAGTAATGTTAAAGACTATGACGTGTAATAAAATGTGTTTGCTGTATAAAGTAGTTGTGTCATGTTTGGAGCGCATCATCCAACCCACTGCCTGCAGGCCTCCTATACACATTCTGTATCATGACTTATAATACCGTACATTTGATGAGATACTTATACTGTATCATGAGCAGCCGATACGTTTCCTGCTTCACAAAATGCTTTATCATGTCATCAAGAAAACCTTCCTCATTACGCTCAAAGTGCCAACAGATTGCCAGTTTTATAACAGCTTTGTGTGCACAGGAAACATGCGCCGCGTGATAGATAGCATCTTGGCACGCCGGAGCTTGCAGCATTACCGCTGCCGAACGCTGATGGCTTTTCAATATAGCATCGCAGTCATTTTCCATAAGCCTGTGTGACTAATGGCATAAACAATGGAGCTGAATGTTCACGTTATGGGCCCCATTATGGAACTATCAGGGCAGGCATGTAAAGACGGATGTGTTTGATCAGCACTCTATTGTGGGGAGCCAGGTGCAGGGAGGAGGTTTCTCGTCTTTAAGTGTGTTTTAAGAGTGTGTGTGTGTGTGTGAGGAGAGAGGAAGAGCGGAGTCGAAAGCAGAGATGCAAAGAGCTTTAAAAAAGAAGACAAGAGCGAGAGAAATACAATGAAAATTGAAGAAGAGTGAAGCTATAAAGTGCTGGAAGAGAGAGAGAGAACCCCAACAACAAAGTGTTTTGTTTCTACACACCATTGGCAAAGCAATGAATTGCTTAAATGACTCCCAGTCTATTTGTGAAGCCACCCCCAAAGTATCTCATTTTGCTTTGATGCCTTTTTACCCAGGCAGCGTAATGACCCAAGCTCGGTGATGTCATGCAGCAAGTTACCTCTATCAGCCAATGGGTTTTCCCTGCTGTCACGGGCTGCCTCGGATGCTGAAGGGAGCAGTCAAAGTCAACAGGTTAGACAGAGGCCACTTCCAATGCAGGAAATGTAATGAGGACAATCTCAGGTAGAAAAATACAAAACATAGTGACGTCCAGGATTGTGAATGTGACGGCTGATGGGGTTGAAAGCAAATACAAATGTTCCTATAAGCTCCTAAATTGTGTGAACGAATCAAATGGAGAATCATTTTGTTGCACAAAAAACAATAAAAGTCCAATAAGTGAACGTGCTTTAGAGCCGGATACAAAAAAAACCAAAAAAAAACAAAGTGTCACGCAACTAACAACAGGCTCCAGTGGAGTGCTGCAAGGAAGAAAATATGGGGGTGATTTTTAGGTCATTGGAGCAATTTCCAGAAGTGAGTGCTTTTTTCTCTTTTTTTTTTTTTTATTTCCACTTCAGTTGTTGCATTTTGTCTGCCGTGTAACCCTCCACAAAGCTCTCAGTTACTTACAGGATGAGTCATGCCATGCCAGCCTCTTAACAACCTCAGCCTTAGTGCCAGGAAACCTACAGATGTAGAAGCTGCCCAATAACTGAACCTTGTTATTTGTTATTTTACATGTGTTATTAAAAGACGGAAGACAGAAGGATTAGGAATGTTAGAGCAACAAAAAACATTAGATATGCTATAGCTCCACTAAGCCCAACATGTCATCTCGTTTGTTCATCTTAAATCTTGTTTTTTTTTTGTCTTTCAACTCCAACTTTAATATCCACTCTCTTTATGGTAGCTGCATGGGGCAGGGACAAAATACTGACATGGTGATATATCATCATCCTGACCTGTGTTAGACAATCATCGTGTCCATGGCGCCACACATCGATGTTTTGACAAAAAGAATACGATGCTCACCACAGATTTCTCAGACAGGTCAACTCATCTCACCATGTCACTACACTTCATGAGAATGAGGGTAACATTAACAAAACTTCTGTAATTTGATGCGCAACCAGGACTTGAACTGGCGACCCTCCAGTTCCCAACCCAAGTCCCTACTGACTGAGTTACTGGTTTAAGTCCTTTTGCGGACCAAGTCTGAAAATTGGTAGCTGGAGAGGTGCTGGTTCACTTCCTGAGCACTGCTGAGGTGCCCTTGAGCAAGACACCGAAAAGTATTCTCATTTATATCCATATTTTTACATATTTAAAGCAAAGTATGTATTGTCCAGTCTTCTCTTTTTTAAGTTTCTATACATGGTTTCCCATTACTCTTCTTGTACGCGGTTCTTTTGTAATAATTGTACTTCCTCTAAACCCGGGACCTTAGCTCCTTTTCATGAACCTTCAAGCTCTGCAATGACAATAAAGCTCCTTTAATCCTTGAATCTTTATTTCTGGAATATGAGGCTTGTGAATATGCACAGTTGGATTTTCTGTTGGTCTCTGCTCTGCATTTATGGCACGTCGGCAGGATATGCAATACGATTAAGTGACAGATGAATGTCTTTTCTTTCCTATGGGACACTTTTACACTTATTAAAACTGAAAGAGTCATAGTCGACGTAGTGTGCAGTGTGAGGTGTCCTGTCAATAGTTTCACAAAGTCTATTTTATTATGATGGTCTGTGCAGAATGGTCTTTGAGGGGCTTTAATACCAGAGTGGTAATCTAATGACAAAAAGAATCATGACTGTAGTTCCCGCTCTACCTCGATCTCTATCTTAATCTTTTTGTAAATGCATCTAAAACTTCTAAATGGATAATCATCCATTAACATCAGCTCTGTTCTGTTGGATCCACACCCTGCATCTACAGCTCTACACCATCACAGTGCCTCTTCTGCTGCTGTTGTTGTTGTTTTCTTTGGCAGTGAGATGTTTAAAATGAGGCGCCTGACAGCAGATAACATCTGAGAGGCACAGACTCCATTATGGTGGTTGATGTTCCGGGAAAGAGCGAGGAGAGAGACTCATCTGGAGATTTGGAGTCAGGAAGGGAGAAAAAGGAAGTGGTGGTGAGAGGAGAGAAAAAATTGAGGGGAGAGGAGACGGCAATCCCATTTCTAATTCCCTCAATCTTTGTGCCTCTCGACCCTGTGGTTATATTGACATTTTGGGAAAAAGTGAATCAATTGCTCTTACTTTCCTGACTCCTGACAGCTACACAAAGAATTATTTTTTATAAAAATATACACACTTCAGTCTCTGCAGGTGAGGTGCTGAAGATGTACGTTGATTATTTGTGGGGAAACACTGACAAAAGAGTCACTTTAACACAAACATGGCTCCTTGACAGCAGCTAGCTGTTAGGAAATAAAACTACAAACTGACTTATTTCTATTACATGATGTAAAGAAGACCAAATAAAACCCAATCAGAGCTCCAGGGGCGCTGCTGCTTGTCAACTGGCAAGGCAGACATCTGCTTGGGGCCCCAGACCAATAAGGGGGGGCCCAGAGGGCTGACAAACTTTGGACCAAAGAAGCGACTCAAAATGTGCAAATTTTGCAATGACAGTAGGAAACCTCCCTAAGGGGGGCCCCATCTGACCGAATTCATCCTCGTTGCCCTTTTGCTCCAACTGACACTAGAATCGCCACTGCAGAGCTCAAGTTCTTTCCCACAGCTGGAGGTCCTTAAACTACTGCAGGGAAATGCAAATTTGTAAAATAACGAGTGTTTGCATCGATGGTGGAAGGACATCAGTGCGCATTGTAGTTCCTGAAAGTGCGTGTGTGTGTGCGTGTGCGTGTGCGTGTGCGTGTATGTGTGTGTGTTCGTGCAGATGTGACAGCTGTGCACCCAATATCCAACGACGTCCTGCCGTACCGCTCCTTGATGACGAGAATCATCCACACAGCTTGCAGGTACGACCGCCGTTCAAATTAACTGGCCGATTACGCGTCTAATGTGCCACTCAAAACCCAATCATATCACGCACACTTGAGCCAGATGTAACCTGAAGGGGAGGCCAGATGTGAAGACGTGCAAGTCTGCGGCTGTTAAATCACAGCTCCGGCTCTCGCTTTGTAAATGGAAGAGTTATGGAAATCTGAATGGCCTTTTAATTTCAGCAATAAAGAAAGATGAGCTTTTAACAGCTGCTGTGGTGGGAGGAAAAAAAACCTTTTAGGGTACGATGTGACGCGTAACATTCAGACTT
The DNA here is from genome assembly GCF_963930695.1 of Labrus bergylta. Classification (NCBI taxonomy): domain Eukaryota; kingdom Metazoa; phylum Chordata; class Actinopteri; order Labriformes; family Labridae; genus Labrus; species Labrus bergylta. The sequence continues at coordinate 8,769,924 of NC_089198.1, read as the reverse complement.
TACTGTAACAGTCTGGGGGATACTGTGCATCCTGCTGAGAGCTGATTTTTCACAGGAAGTACCTTCCTCGTACTGAGGATATACGTATCTGCTGCCACTGCAGGGTACAATCCCAACATTAGGGATGTTTATTTGCATTCAGTGCCTGGGGTATTTATGACCGTGATATATCAGGCTATATAAGTCAAGTGCCTCTATTACAAATGGCCCCATATGTCAAAGTTGCCTGTGCCATTTTGGAACAGCCAACTCTGTCTGCATCAGTCCCCCCCCCCCCCAACTCAATAAAGTGAAACAGAACCTAAACAGACTCGTTGTTATTCACCTCACATAGCAGAGCGAGTCTGCTGCAAGAAGGCCATACTGACAACCTTATCCACAGCCAGCAAATAAAGCCAACCCCCGTGTGTTTCCACCTTTGCTGACAAATACAGCTCCGAGGGGAGTGATGGAGCGAGTTACTCTGCAGCACAGCCTGAAACCCACACACTGATGAACCATGAAATTGTGATTTGTTAGAGCAACTCAGGATGGAGATTAAAATGAGTGTTAGTGATGAACATTTTTTTTTTTTAATGTACGACCAGTGGCTTGCACTTTGATTAACCGGGCTAGTTACTATGGTACCCTGGATGCATAGCACACGCTTTTTGTTTTGTCCCAACTGGGCGATACAAAGCTGTGTTTTTCATAGCAGAGATTAATAACATCCATGCAAAGGGGAGTTGAGGCTAATAAAGGTTGTAGGAGCTGTAAGCAGTTTTTTTTTTTTTTTTTTTGGGGGGGGGGGGGGGGGGGGGGGGGGGGGTAGTAGGTTTAATAGCCGACTAGTGTCTGGGTGGAGTCTTACCAAATCTCGGGGGCACTGCATCTGGGGCTCAGCATTCTAGAGGATGGATGGAGGGGGGGGGGGATGGGGGGGAGAGAGAGAGAGAGAGAGATCAAACACAATTATTTATTGACAAAACTTCTGATAATATGAGCACAAAAGAAGCGGTGAAGGAAGAAGGGGGGGGGGGGTTATTTGTAAATGGAAGAGATGGTTTGAATAAATGAGTATACAGGATATGAAAATGGTCACTCTCAGCAGGCATATTGGAAGATGTTGTTGCTTGGGAGTAGCAATCTTTGAAGATGATGGATAACGTACTGGTTTCTAACCTGCAAACTTAACCAGTCCCAGTTTGATGCACTTTCTGGAGTCTCTCCAGCCAATGTCCTCACCCCCTGTCCAGCTGCCATAATCCAGATAAGAAAAACTCTCAGGCCACCCAGATTGCTTTTACCAGACAACAGCCACCAAGCTCAACTCTTAGCAATAAGCTTTACAAAAATGATGAAATGCTTTGTCAAGTTTTCTCTTCTGGAGTTTAAAAAAGAAGCAGCTGGGGCACCAGATAGCCTAGTGGTTATGTTGCGGGCCCCGTGTACAGAGGCTATAGTCCTCATCGCAGTGGCCTCGGGTTCGAATACAACCTCGGCCCTTTGCTGCATGTCATCCCCCGACTCTCTTCTCCTTTCTCTTCACAGCTAACCACTCGAATGAAGGCAAAACGGCCCAAAAATATCTTGCATAACTACACTTCAGGATGGACACTTTTCCAAACCTTAGAACATTCATTCAATCTCTGAAAGTCAACGTCAACCTTCAAATACTAAACTTTAACCACATTGTTTATGTCTGCAGCAATCCTTTGACACTTGACCTGAGTTAGGACTCTCAAGTTATGCAAAGACAAACCTACTCATGCTTTGAACACGACTACAACATGCCAGAATCAGAGAGTCTAAACTTTTAAAAACCTGAACGTTTGTGCTGATTACATGAAATGTAATGGAAATAAGCGTCGATCAAACCTGAGGCAATGAAGGACATTGCTTTCTTAACTTAAAAATTACATTTTATGTAAGATGCATTAATATTTCAGTCTTTCAATAGAGGCCTATTAAGATAGCAAAAGCAATTTGCATAAAATATCCAATTCTTTTGTTAGACTACAATTATGTGGAAAGCTTTTTAAACCGATTTCATCATTATATGTCGTTTCAGAGAGTGATTTAGTTTCAATGTTGTGATAAAACAGCTCGTCCAGCTTATTTAATGCATTATTTACCTGCTGCATGTGGCAGCTGCACAAATGATGCAACAGCTGCTGGCTTCATTTTTTTCACTGCCCGACATACGGCTAAAAAAAATAAAAAACTACAGTTCAGTACCTGATGTTTCAAATTCATTCTCTCCTGACTCTTTCTTTGTGTTTGGGTTTGTTTCACCCAATTTATAATAATAAAATTGCTGTTCTATAAAGATATATAAGGAGTGGCATAGTTTGTTAACTGGCAAAATATGCTGTGAAGACTTCCACTATCTCTTTAACCGGTGAGAAAATTCCAACCCCCCTAGCCCATATCTTCAGATAAAGGCTGAAGCAGCTCATTTTATGCACTGGGCGTCATCTCCCTCAGGCTCCATCTAAACCCCTTCCACACCACCCTCTCCACCCTGCAGCTGATAACCACAGTTCAGATAAATCCTGCCATCTAACTACCAACAGCGCAGAGTCAGCCGGACTCAAAAGCCCACTCTTATCTCAAAGATGAGTATCGACCAGTGTGGCAGTTCCACTCATCCAGCACAGCCACTAGCCTTTCCCTGCATCCCCCTTTGCTGTGATAATCGTCACCTATCAGGCCTTTGATTGACATTTTTCTTACTAGCGAATGGCTGCATGTGCCTGTAATGGCCCCCGTGGCTGCTGAAGGTGCTGGGGGAGACCATTTTTATGACAACAGAGGGGGGGGGTGTAATGCCGTGTGGGTCTATAACTCATGTAACTACTCGATAAAGTGTTTTAAAAGCAGCAGGTGCAGATGGAGGGATAGCAGAGCATCATTGACCGCCGCAGTGGAGTAAACACCAACGTGATTTAAAGCTCGCTAACAGCTTAAATCTTCCCACATGGAAAAAAAGGCCACAGTGCTTTTAATCTTCTTCTTTTTCCCTCCATTATGAGCTTCATCAAACAACTTTGAGGTAACTCCACATGTGCAGAACATCAAGCCTGATTTCTCTGAGAAAGGTAATTAAGATGTTGCATCATGTAAAAAAAAAAAACCCACAAAGCTGGAGTAAAGCAAACAGCTGCAACACAGGGACCGACTAAATGAGGAACGGTTTGCATGAATCATTGAAGTTCCAGGATGTGAGTGGCACCTGACCAGACTGAGTGACTGCTCTACCGTCCAAAAAAAACCCAAAAAAAACAGCAAACACAGATTTGCTGCTGTTTGTAGAGTATAACGTATGAGGATGTGGTCCTGATTGATATTCCAGCCAGGTGCTTTTTTTTTTCTCTCGCTTTCTTTCACTCTCTGCCTACTACCTGCCCCTGCGTCTGTCTGTTCATCCCCACATCCATCAATCTGGTGAGTCAGCTCTGGAGGCAGAATGCAGGGAGAAAAGGTGGAAATACAGAGAAAAGGAAAGTAACCTTATGGAGAGAGAGAGAGAGAGAGAGAGAGAGAGAGAGAGAGAGAGAGAGACAGAGAGAGAGAGAGACAGAGACAGAGAGAGAGAGAGAGAGGAAGGAAAGGGAAGCGGTGAATGAGAATGAAAAGGGCATGAGGGGCGGGTGACGCATAGGAGAGAGTGAGGGAGATAAAAAGAGAAAAAGATTGAGCTCCACAGGTTTCCTCTGAGGAGAGCTGCAGTTTGATAATAAAGGGGGGGGGGGGGGTGCAGTGAGCGAATGGGGGCAATCAATCTGCATGCATGGCTAGCGTGTTGTGTTAGAGGGGAAATGAGGAGTGAGGATTAATGGCACTTGCGACAGCACAGGAGCACAAACAAGACACAGTCCCATAACCTGTTTGAATCTATGCATGGGGACTCCATTATAATGTCGTGATGTGAGATGAATTAAATGCCGGCAGGTTGCAGAGTTAAAGAAGGTAGGAGGTTTGGAGAATGACGTACCGGTTCTCGGGGGAGGAAAGCCTCCTCCTGCCGTAGAACCAGCAGCCCCACAGCTCCTCCCATGGGTGTGGCCCTGAGCAAGGACACCACCTCCTCTTGGGTTCGCCCATTCAGGTCGACTCCATTCACCTGGACAGAAGACAACACAGAAGGTTTAAGGGCTGGGCAAAAAGAACGTCATGGTCTGAGACTGAAAACACATGTTGATAAGGACATTTTCCACTGGATATTTATAGATCTCTCTGAACATGAAAGCTGATATTTAGCCAGGTCACAGTCACTCTTTACGTCGGAGTGGCTTGAAGCTGTTAAAACTCAACAGACGTGTGTTTTTCTCGTCAGATGTCTGGAGGTTAATAGAAAGCCTGCTAAAATGGTCGAGGCAGCTCAACTTGCAGAACATGAAGCCTTTTATTTGACACTGAATCTGCTTTAAGTGCGTTGGACTCTTTTAATTACAGTCTGTTTGTTTTGAAGAGGGGGGGGGGGGGCGGGTCACCTCTGCAGATCATTTGGCTCCTGTTGGAAACCTTGTGAACAATGAATGAGTAATCCTAGCCAAAAAGTGTCATTAGTGGCAGCTCAGCTTACAGACAGTGAGGCACTGATGATGAAGAGACGCTGATTTTTAACGAGAAACTGCTCCATTTAGTGGTTTCCCAAGTGAAATTATCTGTAGTTTAAAAAAAAGAAGAGAGAATACAGCCCCAACAGTTCAGTGCCTTGCACAAGGGTACCTCAGCAGTAATCAGGAAATGCACCTGTCCAGCAACCACTCTACACAGGGACTTGAACCAGTGACCCTCCAGTTCCCACCCCAAGTCCCAACAGAGTGAGATACTGGTGCATCATTTGTTTACTCAACCCAGCTGGGTTTGTTGTAAAAAGGCTACATGGTTTCATCTCTCAGGTATTTTTTAAGCCTAGTTTTTGTTTTTCTTATTGCAATGTGATAAGATTGTCATAAATTACATTTATTTCATCACTAGCTTGAAAAGTCTGAATAAAATAAACCTGAAGATCAAAGGATTTTCAGGTTTGTGCAACAACCCCACAGATTACGTGTAGCACAGTGTAATCCTTTATGCAGATGGTTTGTAATAAAGGGATAACACAACTTCAAAAGATGCTCCGTCTCTCTACACAACATATCCATGAAAAAAAAAAAGCCCTTTGATTTTCATCCAGAATGATTCAGTATGAACCTGTTGCAGCTCACATTCAACAGATGACAGGTATGTTCCATAGATTACACACACATTAGTGAATTAGTGCTGGGACACAGTTCATACTGGAGTTTGCTCTCCTGACGACACGACCCGACATGAGCGCCTTAACTCACATCATCTTCTGTTTAAACACTTTCTCACCTCAAGCAGCCTGTCTCCTGCCTTAAGACGGCCATCTTGGATGGCAGCCCCCCGAGGCAGAATGTTCTTCACGTAGATGGGTGCCGAGCCGCCGATGGGAACGTCCCGAGAGGTTATACTGAAGCCGAGTCCCTCGGGGCCTGTGGGATGAACAGGAAGGAGAGAGATCTCATGATGGAATCTGAGTTTATATCTCGAGGCAAAATGTGAACTTGCTTTTGATTCGCTCTGCTCTCCTGCAGCTCAAGTCGCTGTGAGTGAGTTTATATTCAGCTGACATGGAGCTACTACTGGATCTGATGTAAGTTTAGGAAATAACAGACAAGAGTGTTTAGATAGAAATCTGCCCTCAGATGTGGAGCTGGTTGTTTGATCAGGAGTGACAGGGAAGTGTTCTCTAGTTTCCTTCAGCACTGTTTTCTGGAAGTGACACCGTGGTGAGTGAGATAATTCATATTTTTAAGTCAGATTGAAGGAGTTTCTCTCTGGTCTCTGAGACTTAAGACAAGCTGTGATCCGTTGGAGGTTTTTTTTTTTTTTGGCTCTTTTTTTTTTTTTTTAAATCACCATTTCACTCAATCTGTGAAACTGGTAAAAGAATTACTTTAAGCAAGAGAAAGGAAAGTTTGTCAGGATTTTGCTTTTCACACAAGTTGTATAGCGCTAGTCAGAAGACTACTCAAATGATTTTACACCGCATGTCACACCAACCCATTCAAACCCATTCACACACTGATGGTAGAGGCTGCTATACAGTGACCATCAGAAGTAACTCATCCCACAGCAGCTGGAGCAATTGGGGGTTAAATATCTTGCCTAAGGACACATGGGACATGTGGCTGCAGGAGCTGGGGATCGAACCCTCGACCTTTCCGGTTGAGAGACGACAGACTCTACCCACTGCACCACAGCCGTCCTCAACTTTTTTGGATCACAACATTATTAGAGCTTTCCTTTCAGCGTCTCCATCCTTTGCTACAAACTAAACCAGCCAGTGTACAACCAATAGTTGAACATTTATAAATGTAGATTTGAGTTCACCAAGTTCCAGCCTTAGCTTGTTGGAGAGAACTTGTTTATGAATCTCACTCTTCTTTCTAATGTGACCTGATTTTGCTGATTTGTCTCTGCTTATTAATCCTTGTTCATGTGGGCGGATGTGTTTGTGTACTTTGCAAGTTTTGCCTCTAACCCATTTAAGAGTGTATCATTAAGAACCATTAGTAAAAACAAGGCTGCATATCACGTCAATAATCCTGATGGACAAACAAACTGTTTCCTCCTATTAAGCCAGGAAATGAGAAGAAATCCTGCATCCTCTCAGCGAAGACCTCCAGCAGGTTTAGAGTGAATAATTAAAAGTAGGATGTATTCTGAGACAAAGGCAACTTCTTCTGGAAAAAAGACGTCAGACTTTGTAATAAGGAAATGTAATCACACGGTGCCACAAAGTTCAGTTCAGGCAGAGGACGACTTTTAATACTTTTTCTTAATATTTAATTAAAGCCAGAGAATGAAAACAGCCTATGGTTCTGTAAGATCATATCACACTGTCTGAGGTCATTGAAGGGTAACTAAAAGGTGTTCCAGGTTTACTCCAGCATGTTTGTCCATCTCCATCAACAGATGTGATGGTCAACATGGTAAATCTGGCCATTTTGAATCTGGGCTTTATATTTTTACTCTTTAGTGTCTAAATGACTCACAGGTCTCAGATTCCCAACTTAGACTTGATTCATATGGAGAACGGTTCTTTAATGAAATGTGTCTTGTTTTTGCTTTGTCTGACTTTCTCTTTAAAGCATCACTTATAACAGTCAAATGTCTTAGACTCTATTATTTGATGTGTTGGTTTATGTACTGGTGGAATGGTTGAACTAAGATGAAGTAGATGTATTTGTCTTGTTTGTATTGATGTTTTGCGTCTAGCGTTGGTATCGGTTGGATATCTTACCTCTTGGGAGTGTTATTTTTTGGAGGAAGGTTGATGTTAATGGTGCTGTGGTGATGTTAGCTAAATGACATGCTGGAACATATAAATGACTCTCAGCCAATGTGTCAGAAATATTCCATGTGGGATTGGTAAATTCATTCATTCATTCATTCATACATAGGAAAAGATTTGGAATCTCTCCAATAGATAGCTCCAGCTGCAAAATGGTCAATAACGGCTGCAACAACAAAGTCCTTAAAGAAAAGGACACCAAACCCAAGAAAATCCACTAACAGACTTATATGTTGAGTGTCAATCACTACAAAAGAGTTAACCATTACATTGCAAATGAACCACATTCCATTGTCAAAAGCTGTCATGTTGCGTTGCCTCAATTGACGAGTTCTGTTGTATTACTGTGTGTAACAGAAGAGAAATGGATCCAAACGTACCACTTACAACAGCAAAGTCATTCAATATCACAAGCAAAACAAGCCGATCAAGGAAGCTGAAGAAAAGTAATGTCATTCATCTGTGAAGTAGAGTTACTGTTTCAGTCTACAGACACCACTGGTGGTTTTAAAATAAGTGTCGTAACTGGGTTCAAAATAAAAATGTTGTGTCTTTAAAATGAGTTCTATATCTCCAGGGATGTAATCAGAAACTTTCAATGACAATCTGATGCTGTGACGTTATTTTATTGGAGGTACTTGGGAGATATTTGCTGAAAGATCTCGTACCATCCATACACCCCATCTCACTGACGCAGACTGCAGCAATCTACTAGACCATTTACAGAACTGGTGGTGCTAGAGTATTTTTCTTTTGGGCCTCAAAACCCTTTAAGACTGTCCATTTCTGAACCACATCCTGCCCTGGCAGCTCTGATGGAGGCACTTCATTACCTCATGTTGTGTTTTTGTAGTGATTTGTATGGAAACCTATATGAATCTCATTGTCTTTGAGATTGTTCAACAAAATGAATTAAAAGAACAATAATGAGCATCCTTTCTGTATCAGAGTGCTGGCCCTAATCCTCGCTGCCTGTCTGGCTGAGCTGATACAAAGAAGAACAGAACACTTAGCTATTCTGTTTCACATCCTCTTCCCTAATCCCCTCCATTGATGAGCCAATCAACTTCCCACAGGCAGACGAGGTGTGGTGTTATGCTCACGGGGTAAAAAAGCTTGTCGTGTTCCCGGCTTTAAACAGGGAGGAGGATCTCTACACTCTCATTAGCTTGATTAAGACAAACCTAGGCAATTTCCTGTGCAGAATGGGGATGCTTTGATTGATTCTGATAGTCCCCGGGATTTGCGGCGAGACCGGTGTCTGATTCAGGCACGTCAACAATACGAGAGTTTAATCTGCGCTCAAAGCTTGTGGGCTAAAGTCGGTACTCGAAAACAAAACAGATGAGCCAAACGGGCCTCTTGGGAGTCGCCGTTAATCCCTGGAAGTGTCTGCTCTGACAACAGCAAACAAAAAAAGGTGGAATGAGAGAAGATAACATCTTTTTGAGTGAGAATAAAGCAGGTCTCCCGGCATGACTTGTGTAGAATCCAATGGATTCTGGGTATTATGACTAAGCAGAGACGTGAGAATGAAAGGAAAAAAAAAATGACAAAGGAGCAAGTGGAAACAGCTATCAGCCGGGATGGAATGTGCAATAAGCAGCCTGGTGTTTTTATGGTTTTCTTTTTGTTCCGGTTTCATTTCAGCCCCAAGAGAGGGGGAGCAGATTCGGGTACAAACTTCAACAGGCATATGGTGCAGCTCTGTCAGACTCTTTGCTGTGGCATTTGACAGCACACAGGGACCAGTGTGCTGCTTAGCAACAAGCTCCCTGGCCCTGAGACCTGGCACCGACACCTGGTATACTGTTGGCAGAGGTTTGCACCACCTGTGCCAGCTGTCACTCAAAGCCTATACATGGGGAAATATCCCCCAATGTTCCATTCTCAACATCGCCTTTCAATTCTCGATTTCCATCTCCAAGATCCAGTACAGATTATTGGACCCATTACCCACTGTTTGAGCTAGCAGCAGTATGGTAAAACTCTGGATGTTCTTAAAGCCTGTTACATCATTGTTCACATTCGGCATGCTTCTGTGTTGGAGCCGTTTCTTAACTAACTGTTTCAGCACTTGTTTTTGATGCGCCAGGAATGGGGGGAAACTTGCTTGTTTGTTCAGTTGGAATGGAAAAGCCAGAAACGTACAAAGCATCCCCTCTCATTTTTTGGAAGCCTGAGGAATGCAAAGCATGAGCGGAGATTTTCACAGCAGACTGTCTCGAAAGAATCAGATGATACTTTGAAAATAACAAATTATGTAATGCATCGTGTAGTGACAGAAATGTTTTTTCCACTCTTGACTATGGAAATTAAAAACACATTTCTGAAGCTACTAAACTCCAACCAGACTGTGAAATCCAACACCGGGATTGCTAAATGCTATGCTAAGGCTACGAAGGTTTCTCACATCACAGTCGCCTACAAAATCCTTTCAGTCAATAGCTTTCCACTTCAAATACATTCCGAATTAGATCAAATCTATTGTCAATCATTGAAGGCAAGAAAAAAAACACAACCGTGTAGCTGGCACATGAAGAAGCATTAGGCTATAAAAGACATGGACGCAGTCTGAGTGATGTCACCCATTGTTTTCTTAGGAGGCCATGATTGGCGGTCACAACACTGGAAATATTATATCAACTTACCCAATCCATCCATCATTGGAAATCAGATGTTTAAAGATTAGTTTTTGGGCATTTTGTGCCTTTATTGGAGAGACAGGACTGTGGATAGAGTCAGAAATCAGGGAGAGAGAGAGAGTAGGGAATGACATGCGGGAAAGGAGCCACAGGTCGGATTTGAACCTGGGGGACTACAGCGTCCATACATAGGGCACGCGCTCTAACCACTGCTCCACCAGTGCCCCCATGGAAGTCTGATTATTAATCTAGAAACATGCTTAGTGGTTTAGCTTAAGTGGTCCTCAGCTTCTTTGGCAAACAACTACAAATCTGCCACCTGTGAGTCATTTTAGCCACACCCCTTATTATGAAATGTGTCCATAAGTCTAAGACTTGATCAAAATGGATCAGCAATGAGCTATTTATACTGAATTTTTATGTTTTTCTGTCAACGTATTTACTTCTGCTGTTAAAATTGGCATTTTCATTTGGGACCTAATAGGGATCCTCTTGCTGGTGCATCAAGCCTCAAGTGGACACTCAAGGAACTGCAGTTCTTTTGCACAACTATATTATGTTTTTTAACAATAGTGGTTTCCTTTTGGAAGAAAATTATTAAGTAAAAGAATGATTGAACTGCACATTGTCTGTCTTGGGTAGTTCTCTGTCCCCTTTATATTGAGTAAGGCATCTTCCTTCACTCACCTTTCTTTAACTGTATATTGAGCCTCCTCCCAACTTTTTTGGTGTATCCAGCCGTCGGCGTTGCGTTTGCCGCCCTCTGAGGCGAGTGGGTGTGTCCCGTAGGAGGCTTGGCCGCAGAGACGGCCGGGTGAGTGAGAGGCGGGTATCCGTCAGTCTGTTCAGGGTGAGTGTGAGGATGAGGATGAGGGTGGGAGTGCGGGTGATTTTGGGAGCCGTGCCGGGACACCCTCTGCGGGGTGTGGTCCATGCCGGAGACGATGCTGCCCGTAAGGGAGTCCGGGCTGAAACGGCCCGAGGAGTACGCGGGGTTCCTCTCCGAATGGGACAGCTGCTCGTAGTGGGTTTTCATCGACGTCGGTACCACATGAAACATGATGACGGGAGAGCGCATGGCCTGGCGGAACATGTTCTGGGCTCTGGGACAAAAAAAACAGGAAAAGAGGATGAAACAGAGACTTTATTATTTTAACTGATTTAAATCATAAAGACCTTCACATTCATTCATTCATTTCTGCCTGTGGAAACTTGGATATAATCGCTCTCTATCAATGCACAGACACACACTACACGTGTACACTGTATATTTAAAACCCGTCTTCGCCCACCTGAACATCCTGACATGTTAATTAATACTTATTGCCAGCGTGAGCGGCTCTAAAAAAGAGACAGAATCCTCCCCGACAGCTCCATCACATAATCCCCTCATTTGGCGTCAGATGAAGGAGACCTCTATCCGACAAATAGTTTGCAGAAAATCCTCTTTTTAAAAGCCCCTTCCTTCACTGTGAGCTCATGTACAGTAGGTGTGAATGGAAACTTATGTTGCCTGTCAGCGCCCTGAAACACCCGAGCCTTGTTAGCACCACCTGTTTCAATAAAAAAAGACTTTGGAATGGCTCTTCCCTCTGCCCCTCTGACAGCTGGGGAGGGGAGCCCAGGATTTCTATTGCTACCCCTGCCGCTCCTAAATGAAGACTAAAACTAAACCCCCCCATGGAAATCTGAGTTGTGAATTCCAGGACCATTTTTTCCCAGACACTAATAAGCTTCCCTGAGGAGCATTGGCCTCGTCTCGGCATCTTTACGATTTCTTCCTGGATGGAGTGGCAGACAACCTCTCGTCTGCTCTGCTTATAAAAAAACACCATTAAACAACAAGAACAGCAGTCGATGCCCTTGTTACACCATTATGTCTGGAAGCCTTATTCCCATATGTTGCTTGACTAATGCCTCACAAGGGAGAGGGCGGGGGACACCGTGGCTTGATTAGGAGTGGTTTATCTTAACATTTTCTACCCCGTCATAGTCCTACATTTGGTGTAATTGCTCTCGGTGTATGGTGATTGGATCCAATGCATTCTAAAGTATTTTTTTTATAAAGCCCTGAGTTAGTTATTTTGGTCATCCACTTTCTGCTTGCTGTCTAGTTTACATCTAATGGGAAAATAATTCTCATATTGTACAACAGGCTATATTAAAGTCACAGTTATGACCATGAACTCATCAAGAAAATGTTTGCAGTGATATAAAATCGTATAGGGGCATTTGGCAGGCTGATTTCTGTGTATAATATGACTTCTAGAAGCAACTGTTGGTGTTGGAATGCTGGTTTACAAACCATTCCAGTATTTCTGACCTTTTAAGCTAAGAAACTGAGGGCCTGTGTGCACTACCGCTGGCTTTTGTTGTTGCTTTTTTTTTGCGCTGGCAGTGACCATTTTAAATACAAAACCAACAAAGTTCAGTGTTTTCAGCTCCCAGGGTGCAAAAACGTCCTCATTTTAGCTGATTTTTGTCGCTGCACTCACCCTTACCAACCAATCAGAATCAAGAATATTTTTTTTGGAGCGTACAACTTCCAGGGATATACCTTCTGCTAATGCCAGGATATGATTCCCTCAAACTATTTCCATGAAACCCAGGCGATATGTCCAGAAGTTAAAGCAAAAACTAAGCACATGGAGCTATCTAAAACAGAGCTAACAGTCACTACCAAGGGACACGGGCGTTATCTTTCGTAACCTAGCAACACTAAGACAGGCACTCTGAAACTAACATCATTGTACTGGTGTGAAGATGAAAGAATAATTTTAAAAAGTCTCAACAAATGGAACCAAAACGTTCTGCACAGGTGGCATTTATCATCATAAACATAATGCATGTACACGCGTGGCTGCTGTGAACCAGAGAATACACGTGCATTTAGTATACATGTATGCCGACAGGTGAATTTAATAAACATGAATGCATCAGTGGATTGGTTAAATTGAATTCAGCAGGTGACATTATATATGCAGCATGGAGGAATGCATGCAGCATGTAGCATCTAGAAGAGAGGCAGAGGAGTTAGCAGGTGGGTTCTGTTAGGAATGGTAATGAGAGCAGGAGATGCGAGAAGCAGAGACTCTGAGGAGTTAAAAGCCTTATTCACATTCTTTTCTATGGAAATAGGGACAAAGGCGCTACAGTAGAAGTCCAGCAGAGCTGTTACTGAAACACAGGGGGGGGAGAAGAGGCTGAGAGGATGGCAGGGAATGCTTCAGCGAATAAGGGTGCGACCTACAGGAGTTAAACAGGGAGAGAGGTTAGCTTAGCACAGTGACAGGCTGCAGAGGTGTCTGTGCACTGGCATGAGAAGAGAGGAGGTAAAAAGAAGAAGGGATACGGTCTGGAGAGGTAAGGAACCCAAAAGCCAATCACAGAGCTCATCGGTGGGGTCCTGTGAGTCGCTGTCTTACTGTTCAAAGCGGATGTTTCTCAGGTCTCCGTTATTGATTCGGACGATACAGTCGTTCTCCTGGAAGAGGCTCTGCTGCTCGGCCTTGCCTCCTCTCTCCAGACGCTTGACCAACAAGCCAAGAGTCCTGAAATGTTCAAACGCTCGTGTCAACAAGATGCAAGGAGGATGTCCACTGATTCAGTACGGCTGCTCTGCTGTAGAAGTGGACACAGACCCTCAAACTGTGAGGCCCTATAACATGTTTATTTCTTACATCACTTGCCCTTGTTGTTCTGAATTTAAAAAAAAAAAAATGCATTCATGTATGCAAACATGTCTTTTCCCATGGTCAAAAAAAAATCATTCAGTGCGATGATATTGAAAGCTTTTACAGGCAGAAAAAAAAAAGGCTATGTCTAATTGGTGCTCCTTGCTGTACTTGAAAAGAGTGCGGCCCTGTCATTTGCATCAACAGCGTTGGAATGCTGCAGTCACATTGCATCAGGGCGCTTTAAGAGGCGGTGTGAGGGGGAGGCAGTTTATTCAAAGGCAATCAACACATTCACAAACTCCACTGTCAGGGCCGATGTTTTTGCTGGTGTTAATTTTCTAACCTCTAAGGCTCCCTGTATTGCTTTTTTCCTCGGCGACTAAAAAAATAAACAAAGTGCTTTTCATGGAGCGGCAGAGAGCGGCTACATTAAAACCCTGATAGCAGGCGCTTTGGAGAGAGAGGCTGGAGAAGTGGAGCTCTGCACCGGATGTCGCCCTGTAATCCAGTGTGGCAAACTGGCTTATGCCTTTCCCCCTGCACAGCCACAGCAAGAGGCTAACTTCACCTGAAAGGGCGCTTTGCGGATTAACGATTCAAGCGTGAGGAAGAAAAATCAAGCGCTGGTAGGAAAAGACGGCACAAGCCTAATCGAGTCCTCCTCGGTGTGTATAGTCTGTGTCCGTGTGCTTCTCTGAGGTACTGTGAGCGAGCGGCGCCTAGGTAAATCGGGGTTGATTTTAGGGGTTTAATACTCGCCCTCGCCTGAGGCTTATAATTCAATATGAGAAGAAATGTGATTACAGAGAGAGAGGGGGCAAAAGAAGTTGAGAAGTTGAAAAAGTTCAGAGACAATTCCCCCCTTGATTACATTTGGGCGACAGCACAATGCGATTTGCTGTGGGGGGGGGGGGGGGGGGGGGGGGGGGGGGCTACTTCTCTGATGAAAGCTGGGCATCTCAATCTTGGGTGTACTCTGACATTTCACCAATAAAAGAAAAGTGCATTATAAATGTGCTTTTAGGTTGATTAAGTCGGCCGTGAGAGAAAAGTGGGTATGATCTTGATTTTCAATAAAAGCGCCGCGGTGAGTTTTGTCGCTGCTGATCGGATCATGAAGAAAGTTTTGGACATTTGTTGGGGCGCTGTGCAGCCTCTGCACCATAAAATGATATGAAGCTTTTGGACCCACCTGAAAGTGGTCTGCACTGGGTGTAGAAACGTTTAACTCTCTTTCAGTAATGAGAAGGATCTCGGTGTAAATGTAAGAGTATCAACAATGTCAAACACTCACAACTAAGTTCCTTTCTTTTTAATGGATTCTTGTGGCTATAAAAGGCTGCATGACTTTAATCACAACCTCCATACCTCTGGGTATACTCAAACCAGATGTGAAATTCCTCTAATTCTTTCACAGCTCTGTTCCAGCTGTGTGTGAGTGTATGTGTGTGTGTGTGTGTGTGTGTGTGTGTGTGTGTGTGTGTGTGTGTGTGTGTGTGTGTGTGTGTGTGTGTGTGTATTTCTGAATGTAATGCAGGTATGTTCTCTCCTGTGTGTGTTTGTGCTGTGTGCACTGCTCAGTGTTTCCTTTGAATCTCTTAAAGCTGAAGTGACAGCAGCTGCACAGAAATATGACAGTCACCTGCAGACTCTAAACACACATGATTGATCACTGTAAACTGGCAAATGGCTTCATGATGCCAACCTGTGTGTGTGTGTGTGTGTGTGTGTGTGTGTGTGTGGCATTGAGTGATGAAGCGATTACACATGTGCATCAAAGAGGAATGTCTGGTATTCATGGCTGTGTTTGTGTGTGTGACCCTCAAAAAGTTTAAGTTCAATCTTTTACCATTTCTGTTAAAACAAAGCTAACTAGTCAGTGAGGTGGCAATTTGCCTTTTATCTGTCTTATCTCAAAGCTGTCAAATGTGCGAGCCTCGGACTCTGAACCCGAACCCCATCAGAAATCAAAATGAGAACAAGCTCAGCTCTTTGTAATCCCAGGGACAGGAAACATTTTAAGACATTTTCAGACATTTCATCACAACAAAAACACTGATAAAACATCAAAACATTATACACTTTCCTCAATTATCATGTGTCAGGTCATTTAGTAATCTAAGTTGTAGATCTATGTCGTTTGTGTTTATGTCACAAAATAACAGGAAGTGACATCACAATGAGAAAAATAAATCAACAGGGTAAGCAAGAGTAAAACAAAAAAAAAAAAAAAAAGAAGCTCTTATTTGATTTGTTAAAGGCTCCGTCTGTTTTTTCTTTCCTCCAATCGGAGTGAACAGCTTTGGCTCTGGATATTTTGTTACCTGCGGTCCTTGCCACTGAAAGGCACCACGTGGATCCCCAGAGGCCCACCGTCGTTTGACACCTCCACCAGTTTGACTATGTCTCTGGGGAGACGGTGACAGATGGGAGACGGAGGAGAAGGGTGGAGGGGGGGAGGGAGGGGGGGTAAGGGTGTGAATAGGAGAGGAGAGGGGTGACACCATGTGGGGAGAAACAAAACAAGAAATGAGTGGATAAGAAAAAAGGAAACAGGATGATGACAACAGAGAATAAAAGAGTAAATAAGAAGGAGACGGACATAAGGACAATAAAACAGAGCAATCCAAATCAAGTCAAACACGTGTATGGAGAAAAAAAAAAGGGAAAACTCAGGATTACAAATCACTCACAAAGAAAACATGTTAGACTTAAATCAACCTTAAGAGGGAGGAGTGAGGGACTGAAGACTTTATTATTGGAGCTTTACCTGAAATCATTTTTTAAATATTTTTTGGGCCCATAAAATAACGACAATCTTACAATCCTGCTCGATTCTAACAGTGTTAAAGATACAGTTACATAATCTGTGCGTAACACTGTCCTACTAAGAGTCATATTTTCTGATATTTACTTCTAAAACCACACTGTTGAGCCTTAAAGTCTTAAAACTCATTTATTCAGTCTGGCTTTTATATAGTGCTTTATATAAATTAAAATCTTAACATTATTGTGTCGTCTTTTTTATCCTGCTACAATTTTAAATATTCTTCTCCTATGTATTCATTTTAATAATTTATTGCTTTTATAATCATATTTTATTTTTTCATTTTTATACATATTTTTTTAATTCTTATTGGTGTGCATTAGTCGCTCAATGATTTTATAAACCACTTTTCATCAACTTTTCTGTACTCTTGTAAAGCACTTTGAACTGCAATTTAATTTGTCTGAAAGGTGCTGTATAAATAAAGTTTGATTGATTGATTGATTGATTGATTGATTGATTGATTGATTGATTGATTGATTGATTGGTTGGTCACACACAGCCTTTCCAGTAAGAGAGTTTGTGGCCCGAGTGAGACCAAAGATCTGGGGAACGAGTAAGAAAGTAAAACTTCATGTGTGCAAACAGGCAAAAATCAAAAAACACACAGGCTTAACAAAAGGAATAACCTATCACCGCGTGTTTGGCAGGATTAGGCTGAACTCTGATGGGGGGAGAAATAACGCTGCAGTTTGAAGAAAAGAAGAAGAACTGCTTCATGTGTTTGAAACTCAAGTGAGACTCTGATCAACTTTAACACATTGACTTCCTGTTTTATACATCCCAGGTGTAAAAGTCCGTCCATGAGCTCAATGCTTAGTTCTTTGAAACCCGAACTAATGGCAGATCTGTGCACCAATGGGATCAAGCTAAAGGCTTAATCATGAAGGGAAATTAAACTCAAACTTTATCTGGCATTTTGTCACAGATGTAGTTTGGTTTCAGTCCATTTTGTAAACTCTGGTCTTTGAATCCTCTAGAAGAAAACATGCTGGAAAAACTATTTGTTTTTTTCTGGGCCAGCATTCTTCACATCACACGCAGGCACATTTTACAAGCTGCCAAATCTAATCGACACACAGCTTTGATAAAATGACTATGATTAGCTCGGGGAAAATGGGTCCCTTGTTGACAACTAAGAGGCAGGAGAAGGCCGCATCTCTGGGAAATCAGAGGAATAACAACAATACCATACCTGCATATTAAACTGGAGGCATGCAACAGAGCAAAAAAAAAAAACAACAACAAAACAATACACAGCGGTTAATAACAGGTGCTGAATGGGTTAGTGCGTGGGAGAGCTGGCGATGGCGATGGCGAGACGAGGATCATTTTTGCTCGCAACAAAAGAGAATTATGTAAATCAGGAAGCGGGGCTGAAATGAGATATTTTTTTTCTTTTCTTTTTTCGACAAACAAACCTGGATTGCAATAAAGAACCTGCTGGTCTACCTTTAAAATCTTTATGTGTGTAATTATGCAGGGAAAAGGGAGGATAGAGTTGATTTAAACGAGGTAACTTTGAAATGAAAATCTACTTGAAGACAGCTTGATTGTTATTTCCGTGGCTTTGGCCATTATTTCTGCTGCTAACAAGTCGTCGCTGAGATCTGGGGACAATCAGACATCTCTGTCAGCGCAGGAGGAATGTGTATCCAATGTTATTATTACTGGAATGAACAAGAAAAGACCCAGAATGTTCACAGGATTAGTAAGCATGATGACGCACAAAAATAACATTGGATCACCTTTAAATATTGTCCACGTGGGAAAACGTAAAACAAGCTCTGCAGATAATCGAGTCTTAAATATTGCAAATATTTGATGAGCAAACACTTGAAGTGTGAATGTTGAGATTAGAGTTATCTTTTCCCAAACAGGGGATGTTAATACTGAGGAATAAGACTGCTTCAAAATGCATCAATGTGATCAGCAGTCGCTCGTGTGTCAGCAGGTTCTTGAGTTTCAGCGTGAGTGTGAGGACACAGAAGAGAGAGCGGAGTAAAGCAGGAAAAACAAATCCATGACGGGAGGACTTACTCGAGTGACCTCACAGGGGTGTGGTCAATGCAGGAGTCCGCTCGACCAACCGGCTCGATCCTGCCGTTTTCCTCTTCTCTGGCTTCGTCCTCCTAGAAAGTAAAAAGCACAAACGGACAACAGAGGAGTTAAATAACTTGAAAAAGATACCAAAAGGATTCACACATACACACACAGTGATGACTGATTGTTTGTGCTGCTTCCCGTTGATTAGTCTCTACTTCACAAAATGTACAAAAGTTGTTGAGATCAGTAAGCAGAACACTGTTTTGAGATTTAAATGGTTGCCACATCCTGTCATGAACTGGCTGAAAGTCATTAGACTACATGTTGACCTCAGAATAATCAGCTAGCATGTTACAGTACACGACCCTAAGTGGCTTCCAATGACAGAAAAGTTGACGACAGTGGATTGTCTGTTTTGTTTGATAGTTAAGATCCCCGTTAGCTTCTCTCTTAAACAGTAGCTACTCTTCTTGGGATTTCCAAGTTAGATCAGATAGTGATGTTATAGTTTTTCAAATGTTGTCAACTTAAGCATCAGACACACCAAACCAACACCGAAGAACAAGTGAGGGTCAACTTTTGATTTGCTTCACGTCACCTGTGCTTGAGCCGAGAAGTTGGAATCAACCACAGAACTGAGTAGCACTTCATTTCTGCATCTGTCTGATGGTTTATAACCTCCACAACAGCAGGTGGCAATAGTCAGTACTGATCTCAGTATAGTCAGTATAAGTCATCAAAAAGAGAACCAAAAGTCCAAAGACTGGATATATGTTACTATGTAGAACCACTCAGACAGTTTTGTAATAAAGCTACTTCTTATTAAGATTGTTTTTGACGATATGGCGCAGACGGCGCTGTCGCTGTCGGTCAGTGGGGTTTCTCTTTTTGAAGAAGAGAGGACTGGTCAATAGAGACCTTCCTCTCAGGCAGAGCAGCTGATTGAACACGGTCAATCCAATGAGAAGTCATAGACAAAAGTCAAGTACTTCCAATTATATGACACACACAAAAATATATATGGCCAACCACCCTCACCAAGGGCCTGAAAAACTTACAAATGGCCGACCAATGGCGCCATGTGTGAGAGGCCCTCAGGAAAAACAAAAAAACAGAAAAGCAAACTCCATTCTCTCTATTGGCAGCTTCTCAAGGCTACACAGCGCAAGTCTAACTACTGTCCGCTAATGTTTCTTCCTGATACCCCGATTAGCAAGGTTTGAGCAGGTTTCAGTAGGATTTTGACCGTTTTGTCCAAAAATAAGTTTCTTCCATCGTTTTTTGTGAATTCGTTCTTACGTCAATTAGGTAAACTTTGAAAAAAACGTCCACAATCTTTCAATAGCTAAGTAAGCAGAGATGCTAACCTGATGGCGCCAAGAAGAGCAGTTCAGAGGAGGTCTTCCACGAGTATAAAAATACATGCCCTACTAAAAAAACCTTTAGAGATTATGTAGCCTTTGATCTCCTCGAGTGTTTTCTGTGGATACTTGGTACATGTCTGTTTGAAACTGACCCTGCGACACCAACGCACACTCTCACACTCTCACACAGAGACAGGGCACGGGAGGCAAAGAGGAGAAAAATGAGAAGCAGAGAAAGAAGGTCATTAAAATTTCAGGGCGACACCGGAGAGGAGCGACGAGCCAGCAGCAGCAGCAGCAGAGCGAGCTTCCCCGGCAACCGGCCGCCTCATCACTATGAAAATGAAGCTGCCGTTACCGTGGCTGCCGCTACCGTTGCCATGACACACCGGGCGCCTGGAGGACGCACCGCAGCTACAGGGGCAGTGAATGACTGTGTACAACGTGTGACAAACACACATCCATCCAGCCTTGTCTCTCAGTTTAGAAGCTGCTATATGAAAGAGCAGACTGAAACAACGGAGAGAGAAAAACTGCAAGTCATACAGGCAGATCCCAAAGATCTGAATACAGTAAAAGACAGAAAAAATGTGAATCTGATGAAGCTTTCAAACAGGGGTGATTTGTGCAGCGTAACACAAGGAAGAAGACATCAGTGTGATAAACAGAATGAATAATGTTGGTACTCTAAATTGACCTGTCAGTCTTCATTTAGCACTTTGAAAAACAACGTGCAACAGTGGTGGAGCAGAATACACAGAACAAAAACAGTGAGTAAGAAATGCTCCTGTTGATTTTCTCTGTTATTTCACTCCCTTTAAAGTATAGTATTTAAAGTACTCTCCTCGGATAAAGTCAAACCCGGTGGTGGAACGAGCTACCAAACCTAATGTGATCTGCAGAGTCCCTTAGCACCTTTAAGAAAAAGCTAAAGACTCAGCTCTTTCATGAACACCTACACACTTTATGATATTAATGATAATAATAATAATAATAAAGTTTATTTATAAAGCACTTATCAAAACCAACGTCACAAAGAGAATTTATTTACGATGATGATGATGGTTTTTGTCTCCGCCTGTTTTTAAATCTCTTCTTAAGACCCATCTCTTTCCCCTGACGTCGACTTATTTATTTATTTCTTTAATTTATTTTTTGCGTGCCTATTCATTCTACTTATGTTTTATGTCTTTATAACTTGATTCTGTATTTCACATGTAGTTTTCTTTTATCTCATGAGCTATTTTATTTATTCTTCTGTACAGCACTTTGGTCAACTGTGGTTGTTTTAAAGTGCTTAACAAATAAAGTTGGATTGGATAATGACGATGATGATTTTTAGGATGGTTTTGATGCTGATTAGAACTCGAGAACAGCTGTCGATGTTGTGCTCTGCCTCTGGTCACTTCCTGTCAGCACCTGTGTGTCCAATCAGACTGAAAGCTGTTTGTTTGAACTTACTGACATCACCTCCTCTCTAGACCCTTGCTTGTGTTGTACTTACTCTCTGATGTGTCTGCTAAACGAATCGTAGAAAGAATAAAGTAATAATGCCCTACATCGCCTCAGTGATGATGAACGTTTAAACTGATGTCAATACACTTGATATATCTCCAAATATGATTAAAATTTGACAGTGTGACTCCTCAAATACACTCCTTGGATCAGTAGAGATCCAATACTTTTCCTAAACTGGCTCTTTATTTAGAGAAAACTATGTTTCTGTGCATTTTAAAAGCATTCGATCGATGTTTTTGTACTGTTTAAAGACTTTTTTGTCTTCATGTATGGAGGAGCCATGAAAAACTCACAGACATTTTAAAAACACTCATATTGGACCGATATGATGAATAATATCCAGCAGAACGAGTAACCACTGAAGGAGCCTGACAAACACATCTCACACAGTTTAATATAAATCAGGAGATGTGAGAGTGAGGCCGGGGCGAGCATCAGAGAGAGGGAGGCGGAGGAGTCGCTATCTGAGGAAGGAGTAAATGAGATCGACATTCACCACGGCACACGCACGCCCTTTATTTCAATATGCACCATCTCCGAGGACTCCGGCTGCACGCTGACAATTCTATCCTGCAATAAGACAGAGAAAGTGTGGGTATGTCTGCGTGCGGCAGGCTGTGTGTGTGTGTGTTCATGGCTGTGCATGGGCGAGACAGGATGGGGGGGAAATGGAAAGATAATAAAGGAGAAATGGGAAGTAAGACCTTAACAACATGTGCAGTAAATATTGCATTTACTGTTATATTTGAAGTAGTGCAAGAGGCCAGTGTTACCTCATTCTTATGCAGAGGTTTTTCTTCCCCCTGTCTCTTCTTATCTATAAAGATAATAAAGGTAACAGGAAACATTGAGCAATGGTAGAATGGACTTGAGCTTGTAAAGTTATTTTCTAGTCTTCTGACTACTCGAAGTGTTTTTACACCGCAGGTCACACCTACACATTCACACACTGATGGTAGAGGCTGCTATTTAAAGTGTCCATCAGTGTTAACTAATCCCATTCATACACATGTATACGCTGACGACGAAGCAGTGAGAGCAACTTGGGGTTAAGTGTCTTGCCCAAGGACACATCAGCCGGACATGTTTAATTTATTTTTTTGTGGCTGCAGAAGCTGGGGGATCGAACCCCTGACCTTCCGTTAAGAGATGGCCGACTCTTCCACTAAGCCTCAGCTGCCCCTACACTTTATTTTCCCACACATTTCTTGAGCTATAGCTGTGAATGTTTGGATCATGTTAGGCCTACATGAGCTTCACCAGCAGCAGACGGAGTTGCACATTTGGCATCAGATCAAAAGTGTCTGAGCAGAAACTCTCCCGCTCTACGAGACGTTAAACAAAAACAACGATCGATCCATTTCTGAATTTCCTTTGTCATGATAGAAATGGACCTTGTTGTGAGAAACTGCTGTTTCTATGGTCGTATCTGAAGATTAATCCTCGGCTAATGGAAGTGATTTTACACTTGGCCTCTCATTCTTTCAAACATCTGCCGTTGTAAAGGTTACAGGTCTGTTTGCTCGGGAGAGATCACAGCCTGCTGATGTTTTATGTATAAAAACAAGCATGTGTAGGCTGCAGGAGGTGGACGGGGGTCCTGTTAGGTAGTCATCATGTTTGTTTACAGATCACCTCCTCTGTATCTGCACGGCAAATGAAAGTGAGCTGATAGAAGTACACACATGATGCTGTATTCATGATATATGTTAGACTAAATGTAGAAGACAAGGAAAAGGAAAACAAAGGAAAAAGATGGGAAGAAAAAAAAACAGAAAGGGAAAATGAAAAGGGGAAATCAAATAAAGAAAAAGAGGAGGAGGAGCAGGAGGAGGAGAGGAGAGGAGAGGAGAAGAGAGGAGAGGAGAGGAAGAGGGGTAAGTACATGAGAAAGAGAAGAAGCAACAAATGAAGACAAAGAGACTAGAAGTCCACCCTAAGAGAAACATTTTAAATATCAGCTTTCAGAAAAACAATAGATGATTTCTTCCCTGACAAACATGAGCAGAAACGTGCGCTGACTGCAGCACTGTGATTGACAGAAGGACCAATCAGCTTTTATCCCCCCCCTACAAAGTCCAGAGTAGACACTTCTTCCCTCCCCACACTTTTCCCAACCACACCATCAAGTCTTTGCCCATTCCCGTTCCTGGGCGTGGGCTCGGCAGACAGATAGCCACATTAATTATTCAGGGCGGGGTGGGGGGGGGGGTGGGGGGTGGGGGGTTAATGGCTGGCAGGCAGACGGACAGGCAGGCAGGTACGAGCTGCCGATGTGTTTTCCAGCCGAGTCATTGTTTGTTTCCTGGATGTGCAGAAGGAGAGGCAGGCGGGCAGTTTTCTGGCCCGGGGGCTCATTAAAGATTAATGGGAGAATCCATTGGGGCCTGTCCTTTCTATCTCTCAGACTAAATGAAGTGGTCTGCACCCTTTGTGTGTGTGTGTGTGTGTGTGTGTGTGTGTGTGTGTGTGTGTGTGTGTGTGTGTGTGTGTGTGTGTGTGTGTGTGTGTGTGTATGGGAGAGAGAGAGTGAGTGGAGTAATGCTGCACTTTAATGAAGTGCTGCCCACTCCCCTTTCCTGCCACTTTGACCACGCTGTCACTTACAAACTGATGTGGATGCATGCATGCAGAGGAAAAGAGAAAGAAGGAGAGAGCCGAGATTTATTTTCAGAGTTCAGCTTTCTAGAGATGCTTGGAAAATTCTATAGAGACCAAATGCAACACTTTGATTTCAGAATGAAACTTTCAAACTGAGACGGCATATGTTTAAAATAGGAGAAAAAACAGAGGTATTTAGGGTGATTTCTGCTTAATGTGAGCATTTATTCTAGTTTAAAATAACTACATTAATATCTGACCATGCAAGCTGAGAACATCCTCAGATATGTTGTGCTACTCACAATTTCAGTAGAGCTCAACACTAATGCAAATAGAACAGAAATGTGCCTGCACCATCAAAATTAACCAAATCAAAGAGTTTGTTTTTTCTCACTCTTCAGTCAGCCAGTTTTAGCTTTAAACCAAACCTTTTGCTAATTAAAGAAAAGGTTTAGGTTAGCGATGCTTAGCCAGTATTGAAGAGTGTTTAGAGATAACTTTAGAGGTTGGGTTTCTTTCATTTTGAGGCTGTGATTAAGTATCTTTACATTCATTGAAGTTAGGTACTAAAGTCAATAAAAGTCTCAGAAGTGTGGAAAACCAAGTCCAACATGTGAGCATTATTGAAGGCTAACAACCTATCCAGTCATCCTTTGAATTAGTACCAGACAAAGTGGACCATGTATAGTTTTATTGAGCATGAAAATGTGAGTAAAATCTTCACTTTTGCATGTCCACCATCTGAAAACCTTTTCACAAATATGTGCTCATTCCTGACAGAGAATAGCTCAAGCCATCAGGACAAAAAACACATGTTTAAGTCTTGCACACGCTGACATCCATCACTGTTAACTGGTATCTGTTCCCTCTCCAGCAGAGCTCCATATGTCGACGGCCGGATGAAACACAGAACCAGAGACTATAAATTAGCCTTAAACTCTGACCTCTAACCCGAAGGCTACTTCACACCATCTGGCTCTGAGTTTCAAACACAGAGAGAAATAATGTAAGATGAAGAGCCTGGCTAATATTCCTACCCACACCGACTTCATAAAGAAACATCCATGACACATCCCTGCCTCTGAAGTTCACCACAGGGGGTCTGCACAAGAATATGACTGTGACATCGTCAACATAAAAGGAAATGACAGAAGTCAGATTTCAGCAGCTCAAAGACCAAAAGAGCAGCACACACAAAAAGGCCAGTGATGCAAAAACAGCTTCTGGGTCAGTGGGTGTGTGACCTCTAAATTCCTTGAGATTTGAGACATCATACACACACACACACACACACACACACACACACACAGCTCCAGGTGTGCTCATCTCGGAGACAGCCTATCTTCACATTTCCACCAAAAACACTCGCTGAAAGCACTCAGAGGTTTTCTGCGCAGCCCGCCTGAGTGGACAAAAGCACATTTCATAGTGTCAGAGGATGTCATGATCAAACAGTGGAGCACATGACTTTCTGTGTCTTATTTATGGGGTCAGTTACCGAGGTCAGAGATTGTTCCTGCCGATGCTGGTGTAGGATGTCAGGCTGATCAGCAGCTGGGAATCAGGTCTAATTTATCAGCACTTCTATGCAGAGGTATCTCATGAAGCATTTTGAGGATCACTCTGAAAATGTCTCCACCTCTGTTTGGGTTTCCTACTTTTTTTAAAGTTCAGGTGATAAGCGGTGTAAGATGTGGCGACTTTCTTCAGATCGAGAAACTTGATGCCCTTGATAATGCCGATGCTTTAAGTGCACGGTGCAGTCCAATCCGTCATGGCGCAGGAACGTCTGATTAATGTCCACGCTCTGCTCAGTGCGAGAGCACAATGCATCATTAAAAGCGAGCTTTCAATTACACATCCCTGCACTAATTCAATTAGTCTCCTTTGAAGACACTTTGATAATGGGATCCAGACGGGCAGATGGCGTCGTCAATAACTCGAGGATTCATTGAGCATGGGGAGATGTTATCTGAGTTTATATCACCCTGGCTTCCTGTTTGTTTTGTGTGTGTGAGTGTGGTGTATCAGGGAGTGGAGAGCATGGAGAGAAAACATAGTGGAGAAAATGTTTTCTACATGTTTGTGACTGTGAAGGAGAAGGAAGGTAAAGCTCAATATAAATCTATGCTTGTGATTTTTTTTTGATTTTTTTTTTCCCAAATGGAAAATGTCTAAAGTGAAGCATCTCGTGGGAACATGTTGGGCTATGAGACAAACCCCATTGTGCATAATTGATCAGCTCATGTTCATACTACAGACAAACAGCTACAGAGTCTGGTAAGAAAAGTTCACCGGTTTGAACAAGTACAGTGTGAGGACTCAGATTATGCTGGACAGCTGGAGACATAAATCGTTAACTGTGGTCATGCGTCGTCAACAATTCAGTCGGATTTTAAACATTTTGCAATATGCTGAGAATCGCGATACAATATATTACTTTTTTAACTGCATATTTTGTCCACAAAGTTAAGAGAAAGATAAACTTCATTGATCCCCCATGGGGGAATTTTTTTTCAAGAAACAGGAATATAATTATCAAAAATAACAACAAGTTAAAAATCTAATTCAAATAATAAAATAAAATAAATAAAATAAATAAAATAAATAAAATAAATAAAATAAATAAAATAAAGAACTGTTTTGTCAAATATGAAAACATTCTCAGTCTATTCATCTCACTTCAGTGTTTTTATTTCTACACAATGTGAGTGAAGCCCACAGACTGACCAACACTGTGATTCAAATAAAACCCTGTAAAGGCTGCATACACCTCACAATCTGACCTGTTGGTTTTTCAGTCTAATCCAACTGGAACATGATTTTTTTTCTTCTAAAATATCGGTACTTGGCAGCCGATATAACATCACCACACAAAATATCACAATACTATGCCGTATCGATTTTTTTCCCACACCTCTAGTATCATGGAGAGTAGAATAGTGTAGGTGGGTGTATAATGACTTTTCATATTATATATATATATATATAACTACAATTCTCAGATGAGAAAGAAGAGTTTCAGAAACTTTTATCCCCCGAGAGAGAGAATGGTAGTGGTGGGACAGAGACATGAAAAGACGGGAGAAAAAAAAGAAAAAAGGTAGAGCGACAGAGAGACCAGCTCAAAGAGAATAAGAGAGAGGCAGACAGCGAGACGGACAGAAAGTCATGACAAGGCTCGTTCAAAAGGATGACAACAACGCTTTCAGAACTCCCATGTGGAAACCTGAGGGGATTCTGGGACATTCTGACATTTATACTCTGGTTGTTCGTCATCAGAGAGGGGAAAGTTTGAGGTTTTCAATCAGTTTTATTCACTCTGATGAAGCATGAGTTTAACTTTTACTTCACTAAAATTTGAAACTCACCAAAAAATGATGTTCTTACTTATACTATATCTTGTGGTTCTATATCCTCCTTTTTACCCCCGACAGGACCCTCGCCCCCGCCCTCTCAGGCTGTCTGGCGTTCCAGCGGTGTGGATGGATTATTTAGACAGTAATCAGCCCTGAGTCGGGGCTGAACGTTGATGTAGGCCAGAGTCCAACACACACCGACAGAGACGGCTTGACTTGGCTCCACTGACAGTGTCAAACAAGACACAGGTGGAGAGAGAGAGAGAGAGAGAGAGAGAGAGAGAGAGAGAGAGAGAGAGAGAGAGAGTGTGAGTGTGTGTGTGTGTGTGTGTGTGTGTGTGTGTGTGTGTATGAGTACAGTGTGTAAAGGGTGAGCTGTGTGGAAAAGAAGGAAGGAGAGGAAAGTTTGCAAAAACATCTGCATATGTTTGTGTGTGTGTGTTTATATCAGATGTAAGCCATATGGGAGACGGATTTATGTGTCAACTGGAACGGCTCAGGCATGCACGCACAAACGCAAGGATACCAAGGATGGTAAATTCATTTATGCATAGAAAGCAGAAACAGTGAGTGGGGACCATATTTGTCAAGTGACAAATTAAAGTTAAAAAAACAGCAACAGAGGGTGGTAGAGGAAGGTGGTAGCCTCGAGAACGCCTTCAATGCTCTTTATTATTGATTCTTTGAGTGTGTGCCACACCATTCCTCCCAGTGTTACACAGAAAACATATCAGTTTAAGTTTTTTTTTTTAAATCGGCTCCAGAACAGGCAAACATAAATATTGCAGCTTGAATCAGCAGTCTGAAAAGAGCTTTCTCTGATCCCAAATCTAAAGGTGCAACCACCCTGAGAGCGGCTCAAGAGGAAGATGGCGTCCACACGACTTGGTATACTGATGGAGAAAGAGCAAAGGTGCCCCTCTAATCAGATCAATTCAAGCATGTCTTCAGGGAGACTATGAAAGTTCTGCAAAGGAGTTACTTTTCATACCAATATTGTTCAGAGAAAAACGAGGGAGGAGGAGGAGGAGGAGGAGGAAGACTCTTTGTTATCTGAATGTTTGAAGGTTTTTTTTTTGTTACACTGTCAGAATCATTAAACGCTGACTAGGCTGGCAAGACTTCTCAGAGAAGTGGAGATATTTGAACACCAGCACACAGAGCAGAGCAGAGGTGTTCAGGGGACGTGGGACGTTTCTGTGAACGTAACTCTTCTAGTTCAACGAGTAACATCTAGCAAACAGCTGTCAAAGAATACACACTGCACAATTCAAAAATGTTTCTGAACTGAAAGATGAACAGAACAAATGAAAGATCTTAATGATGTGAAATGAGATCCACACTGGTACCAGATTTTGCTGCCTCGCTGATTAGATAAGTCAAAGACAGAAACAGCCTTTTCCATACGATGAGACCATCATTTGAGTGTGTGTGTTGTTTCCTCAGAAGCATCGGGGGGTGGTGCGGGTCTAAAGCGTTGTGCTCTGAACACGGAGATGACCACAGTGAGCTCTGGCACGCTCACACAGCTTGTTATGTGATGCACCGTTTACTGAAAAAAAAAGAGTCCCTATGGAGCTGCTGCTGCTACGGAGCAAAACAGCAGACCAAACTCTGAGAGGAAGGGAGCTGTGGATAATGGTGACAACACACACACACAGAGACACACACACAGAGACACACACACACACACACACGCACACACAGTTGTCAGATTGCAGGCCATTATTCTGACCGACTCCAACTGTAATGGCCGCTGCAAAGAAGTCTACATAAAGAAGTCAGGGAGAAACGGCATAAAGTCACACTCACTCTGTATCCTCTCTCTGCATGTCTGATCCACTTCCTGCTGCAGAGCGAGCTGCACCTTCAGCAGATACACCTGCACACCTCTACATGTGCAGTCACATCACAACATAGAGGCCAAGCAGCAGAGATAACTGCTTATCAAACTTTATAAAGAAGTCAATATACCTAAAAAATTAAAAATCACTGCTTAAAGTCACTTTCCTTTATTTTTAGATTGGTTTAAATAACTGTGGAGACTTTTTCTTGAACTGGTTATAAAGCCGTCACGCATGATGATGATTTTATCTCTGGTTATTTTTAACGACTGTCACAGCTTTGAATGGGTCTGATTCAGGGGATGTTACTTACGACTAATTTCCCCCGTCGACTTGTTTAAAGCAAAGAGAACACTCTGAATTTATGTAGCTAACACCCACACACCTTTATGCTGGTTATGCTGGTCACTGCTCCGGTTGATTTATATATCAGTTTCACCTGAAACAGCCTTTATCAAACATTATTCTGACAGACTGTTCTGATTAATTTGTAATTATTGACCAGTAGTTCTGGTGCCAACTAGCCAGGGTGGCAATGTTTCATCTTTTAGTGGGCTAATGGCACACATCTGTGGTCTGATTTTGACAAAGTGAAACACAACATGAAGACTCAAAGTGACTTCTTTTCACACCTCTGAGAAAAGTTCACAGTGCAAAGTAACCTGGACTGTTATGAGGGGGACTTCAAGTTGAAGAAAACACGTGTGTGTGATTATTGTGAGCTGATGTATTTATGTTGTCATTTAATCTGGACTTCACACCAGCAAATCACTCTTTTGTCACACAGCCTGTGGGAGCAATAAGGAAAACTTTGCAGGTTGAAGCTGCCGACCAACAACAACTCAACAACTCATCGTTCATTTGAAAGTTTTGTTCACAAACCTGTAAATCACTGCAGGAGCTTTGTATTTCTGCATGCCATGTTTTAGGGAAGCCACTGAAGTCTCTTGGGATTTGAAAAAGCCAGAGTATGAAGACATATACAAAACTTTGATTGAAGTGCAAGATTTGATGATGATGATTGTAACTAAATCTCCTCTGCAGACTGATACAGGGGCCTGAAAGTGGTTTTTCGGGCCGATGCTGAGGCTTCAGGTGAGCCTCCTTATACTGAACCATCTCCCTTGTCTGTGTTGCATTTTCAGTGTTTCATTGTCAGAGCGTGCGGCGCCTCAATAATCAGCTCCATCCCTCTGCTGTCAGATCCCTCAGATTGTGCTGATAACAGCTGACACCTGCTGCTGTCATTGTTCTTGTTTTGCCTTTGATCGTTTTTTTTTTCAGAACCTCTGATAAACTCCTCAGAAAAACACTCATCTCTTCTCCTCTGTAAATGTCTTTATCTCTTGTTCGCTGCACTAATGATAAAGCTGCGGAGCGGAGCGGGTTTGACAAAAGTCAGATTCCTATCTTTGATTTGAGGCTTTTGTTGTGTTTCTAACCTCTCCTGTTACTCAAGAGGTGGATTATGTTTATGAAAGAGCTACCATCTGTCCAACCTGGGTCGGATCTATTTTAAGGTGTAATTACATTTTGGTAGCAGGTGATGAGCGTGTGTGTGCGTGTGTGCAGACTCCCGACGGCAGGTTGCACCCTGAGGTAGAGATGTCCTCAAGGGGGGGGGGGGGGGAATGCAAACCCTCAAGAGGGAGACAGACTTCTTTCATCTTCCCCTGCATCTCTCTGTTCCCTGCTGCCTCACCCTGTTCGTCCCAGCTGGAGGGGATCTGGGCTCCCACGGCTCTCTGTCATATTAAAACCAAAAGATCAAAGGCGATGAGCAGCAGAGGAGATGAGGAGGGAGAGAAAAGAGAAGAAGAGGAGAGAGTGGATCAATACATGGAGAAAGAGAAAGAGAGAGAGAGAGATGAAGAGAGGAAAGGAAAGACAGCGAGGGAAATGGAAAAGATTTTTATGAGTTGTGACGTTTAGAACTTGAAAGGCTGCAAGTTTTCTCTGAACTTCTAAAAGTGTGTTTTCTCACGTTAAATAAAGAATTTTAAATCAGCAAAAATGGAAAGAAATTTAGGATAGATGATGGATGAGACATCGTATGGTAACATTGATTTGTCATTCTTCTTAATCAGGCCATGTCATGGTCACTACTTGTGTCCAT
Organism: Labrus bergylta; assembly: GCF_963930695.1. Classification (NCBI taxonomy): domain Eukaryota; kingdom Metazoa; phylum Chordata; class Actinopteri; order Labriformes; family Labridae; genus Labrus; species Labrus bergylta. The sequence continues at coordinate 8,738,576 of NC_089198.1, read as the reverse complement.
ATGTGCACCTTTAACATGTAGCATGTGGATATTTGAATTAAATTGCCCCATCACTGATAATAATCGATGATAAATGGACTTAAGCTTGTTTCTTTCCTTCTTTCTTCTAAATACTCAAAGTGTTTTTACACCGCAGGTCTCACCTACACATTCACACACTGATGGTAGAGGCTGCTGTGGAAAGTGACCATCAGAAGTAACTGATCCCATTCATACACTGCCGATTAAGCAGTGGGAGCAACTTGTGGTTAAGAGTCTCGCCCAAGGACACATGGGACATGTTGCTGCAGGAGCTGAGGATCGAACCCTCGATCTTCCAGTTGAGAGACGACTCTACCAACTGAGCCACAGCCGCCCAAAGGTTTGGTTCTGTTTTTATTCACCTTCTGTGAGCATGTATGTTTCAACCACATACGTACTAAATAAAATAACTTTTTTTGTGTGTGTGTGATTTTTTAGCCCTGTTAGAGAGGTGTGTGTGTGTGTGTGTGTGTGTGTGTGTGTGTGTGTGTCTGCCAGTATCTCCTCTGCCATTTTTCAAAAGTTCCTCGAGAGACGCTCTCAAAAATGAAGAACTTTTCTGACACACGGAGTCGGCACAGTTTCACAGAACTCAGACGCAGTTGAAATGGGAATATATTAAAAATGTCCACGCACTGTATTATTTTAATAGCGCTCGCCCGGCAGGCCGAGAGGGCGCTCTGATTCAAAGCTCCAAAGCAGAGAATCGCATTCTTGCCTTACAAATGAAAAAAATCTGGACAAACATTTTCTGCCATCCAATGAAACGTCTCGGAGGAGATTTGGAAAGTGAAGGGTGAAGTTTGCCTCATGATCACTGAGCTGGAGGATATAAGTACAGGATTAACTCTTTATGGTCACACATGCAGAACAGCTTTTTAAAAAAGAAAATGCAGCATTTGGTTTCAGACTCTTTTAAGAATTGAATTGGACCTTGTGGAAAACATTATATCTTGCATCTCTTACTGTTATCTTTAAACACAACCTAAGCACAAACAGCCTTCTCTTGTTTCTTTTTAATTAGTAAAAAGGTGCAATCTTAGATTTCAATGTCTAGAATACCAGCTTATAGGTATAGAGAGAAGTGTTAAATGTTCCTTTTCTTTCCTTTTATACTTTATGGGTTAGGGTTAGACATCAAACGTAGCTGAAAGGTGAGAGAAGTGTGCAAAGTGAGGATAATAATTGAGCCAAACATTTATGAAAGGACAGTGGACAGTGTAACCTTGGACAGTGAGAAAAGGAAGCTACAAAGAACAGAGAGAACATAGAGAGAGAGAGAGATAATTAAAGGATTCAGAGAGAAATCATACAGATGGAAAAAGTTTGTTCGAAGGTGTCAGACTGAAGGCTCACAATAGCAAAAGTGGCTGCCCATGAACAATGAAATGTTCTCACCTCTTGAAAACACGAGCACACACCTTCAGTGTTTATCTTTACACACATTCACACTACATTCACAAAGAGCGCAAAAAACAGAAGGACAAAACACATGCACACACTTTCACACACACACATTTACACACAGAACCTGACTGGGCTCGTTTTTTTTACACCAAGCTCCACAGCAGCACCTACTGGTCACTTTTTTTTCAGGATCAAGACTGGTAGTGCAGCTTTAGATGTAGGGAGAAAGTCCACTTTAGAAGTCTTTTTCAAACTTGAAACACACACACAAACACACACAACCTCACTTTTATGTTTACCACATACACTCACTGCGTCAACACCAACACATTTCTTAAAATCCTCGCCTAGAAAATTATGTATTGTATGTATGTACACACAGAGAATACAAAAGCAAATTCACACACACTCAAGACATCTATACCTTGATAAAAACTGAAGGTTCAGGTGCACATTACGCATGCACATATGAACACACACACACACACACACACACACACACACACACACACACACACACACACACACACACACACACACACACACACTGAGGTGATTTATGAGTGCACGGCTCAGGTTTGCATGATTTATCCTGCTAAAGCTGCAGCGTGCACCTGAGGGACTCAACTCTCAGCTACACACACACTGCATGGAGGCTTGTTAGTTACAGAGCAAAGGAGAGAAGTGTGTGTTGTGTGTGTGTGTGTGTGTGTGTGTGTGTGTATCTACATGGTCATGAAAATGTGTTTTGGTGCAGCATTTGCTTATGGTGTCATTGCGTGTGTGCACTAAATGCATACACATGTGATTGTTCACTTTGGTTTAACAATGCTTTGAGATGTCTTGTATGTATAATGCATGTGTGTATGTGTGTGTGTGTGTGTGTGTGTGTGTGTGTGTTTGTGTGAAAACTTTGTACATTTGTCAGCATGGCATAAAAGTATATATTTTTTGTGAGACTAGCCATTGTGAAATATAAAGAATGAGTGTCTATGTGTGACTACGCTGACACTGCACACATCTATCAGGGAGCATTAACATTCCTGCACAGGTGTAGTACTGTATGGATGTGTGTGTGTGTGTGTGTGTGTGTGTGTGTGTGTGTGTGTGTGCTGACCTGCCTGCAGTATGTCTGTGTAACAACATCCCCAGTGACTTGTGCGAAGCCTCCATCCCACCATGAAAGACAACTCGGTCCCTCAGCAGTCTAATAACTGAGGACACACAGCACAGCAGCACCACAAACACACACACACACAGAAACACACAGGGACACACACACAGACTGTCATACACACACTGTGGCACACACACAGAGATCCACTGAACTACAGACTGAAAAAAAAAAAGCAAAGTGCAGTCTGAACTCCAGCAGGCTCTCATCACTAACGGCACAAACACAAACTTATATAGATGTGGCACAAATCCATTTGGAGGAGGAGAACTGTGTTGAAAGGTGCTAATTCTATTATATGTTATGAGTCATTCTAAGCTTTCAAACACACATTAGGCTTTTCATTTTAAAAAAGAAAGCCGTTTAAAACGACCTCACAGATGTTGTCAAAAGTATAATTTTAATGGCGTTTAAATTTAGATGAAGCTCGTGCACGCCCTCCTGTCCAGAACCACGTGTTTTATGTGCAGCATGACAACATGCAAAGTAGAATCAAAGACAACAAGGGGGGCTTTGCTGTCTCTTTACAAAACTTCAAATTCAAGCACAACATTTACATGCAACATTCGCCCGTCCACACACAGATGGCAGAGGCTGCAGCTGCTCATTCACCCCACGGCTGAGCAGCGATTCAGGCTCATCGTCTTCCCCTAGGATACATTGACATGGGACTTTAAGAGCTGGGGATCACACCGCCGACTTTCCATTTTGAGAGACCACCCACTACCACTGAGCCACAGCCGCCCTCGTTACAACCAAACAAGTTCTCTGGATGTCCTGACTTTGCATCAGAAACATCAGATCCAAACTCCATTTGCATTTTAAGATCTGGTTGTGTGTTCGATAGCGTGTTTGGTTTAGTCCCAAATGTTCTACATCCACATGTGAAGCTCGGAAAAGTTAAATGTCAAATAGACGGATAAGTTATCGTTCAAAGAATATTCCACCAAGGCGAGGAGACCGATTCCTCTGTTTGTTTTTGGCACCGCTATGCACAAGTTTTTCTTCTTGTGTTCATGCTGCCTGGCTCCAGCTCAAGGTATCCAGAATGGAGGTGTTGACAGACCTCAGGCAGAAACCTTGAGGTGTGATGTGAACATTGCTTTCTTAAGAAAATCATGCAGCATCACCAAGTTATACTTTAGGAACTTTATAAGCCAACCTTTTAAAAGTGTTTTTCTCATCTTCGTCTGAGAATCAGAAGAAAAAGTGTTTGATCCAATCAGCTGCATTTGAAGAGGCACCGCCTCTACATATTTAACAACTCATTAAATAGATAGTACTCACTGACCAACACACCTAAATATAAAAAGAGCTCACACATACTCTCACACAAACACACACAAGAGTTAAGGAAAAGTAACAGATAAAGAAACACACACACACACACACACACACACTCACAGGCCACGACATACAAGTCCACAGAGACTACTTTCTTCTCTCAGAGGTGAAAACTGACCCATACAGGGTACATGTTGTGTGTGTGTGTGTGTGTGTGTGTGTGTGTGTGTGTGTGTGTGTGTGTGTGTGTGTGTGTTCTGAAGAGGTTCAGCTGCCCGTGCTCACACTGCAGGCGGCCGAGCGGTTTGTGGCTTTTCTTTCTAATTGGTTGATTTGCAACCGAGTCGACGGCCGCCTGGATTTTTGACACATTCTCACAGCTGACAAACACAAACACACACACACACACACACACACACACACACAAATAACGTACACAGCCAAAGCCATAAATGCCGGAACACACACTCCTGGGGGCAACAAACACATTAATCGATGAACACACACACACACAGATGTTTAAATGCCCCCCTGACTCATTGACACACACACACACACACACACACACACACACACACACACACACACACACACACACACACACACACACACACACACACACACACACACACACACACACACACACACACACACACACACACACACACACACACACACACACACACACACACACACACACACAGCAGCGCAGACCTCGATACTCTCCACGGCTGCAGCACCTCCAGAAAAGCTCTCATTAATACACCACTCCGCTTGGCAAGCTCACTGTTGCCATGACGACCCCATACCTGTTGCCCAAAGGGTATCTAGGAGTTTTTAGGGGGGCTTTATGAACGCAGCTCAAAACTATCGCTGTTCGATGCTCGCCGTGCGTCAGGGAGCGTGCGCGATTACCCAGACGGAGAATAGTTTCATTCATTTCAACGAGACTCAATCAGGCTCACTTCTTCTACGTGCTTGGCGACTCCCCGTGTTTCTGCGTGTTTTGTTATGAGAGAAGACGAATTCTCTGCAGGAGTGAGGAAGAAGAAGAAGAAGAAGTTGACTTCATTATGTGACACTCTATTCTACTTCTTCTCTTCATTTTCATCCTCCTCTGTTCCCTCTTATTCATTCAGGGAAAGATAAGAGGAGACTAACTTGAGGAAATTGCGCTGCTCAAGTCATCGTTCCAAAAGCTGCTCCATCCTAATTAAATCACAGCACATTCCATTCCCCGCTATGCCATTCTTCATTCCCATACAGTGCCGTTCTATTTCACACTCTTAACAAAAGGCCCGATGCACAAGTGGGAAAAATGGAAGTATGAGCTCATTGTTGCCAATCGCTGGATTCTTTGTGGAGCTGTAATGAACTGAAAAGAAGGTGTAGGAATACTGCAGAAGCTGTATGGACATTAAAATCTGCTCCTTTAAGAGGATTTACTGTCTTTTTTTAACTTGATGATTCTTTTGTTAGTCTTCACTTACAATGTAGAGGTGCATCATTTCTTCACAGGACGTGTTTGTGCAGCCAGTATGAAGGAAGTCAACCTCTGACACACTGCAGCATTTTATAGCCTAAGGCCCCGTTGTCCACCGAGCGTTTTTTTTTTTCTGAGCATCAGCATCTTTTTTTCAGTTGTTTTCAATGAGGAGAGAGTGTTTGCAGCAGAAAGCGGCCGCCTGGAGCAGCACCCTGCGTCTTTTCTGCTCCGAGCGCTAAAGTTTAACATCTTTCAACTTTTCAGGAAGGCGCATGTTGACGTCACCGGCGCTCTTTTTCCAAATGTATGATATTCAGAGTATTTTTTCCAGCTACAGATCGTATCTTGTATCCACATCCTCTTTGTCTGACCGGGTTAAAAAAACGTTCTCAGATATAAAACATGCAGTAAAAAGTAACAGAGCAGTGTCGCTCATACAGCGATTGTTGTCAACAGACTGTTGTCATAGAGACAGGACGGACGTGCAGAACCTTTATTCTCAGTGCACAAACACTTCATGCAAACACTCCCGAGCGTACAGCCAGCGCTTTTCAGCCTGGGAAAAAAAAAAAAAAAACGCTAGGTGGACACAAGGGGACTAAGGCTAAGCTCATTTGCAATGCCGATCCCTAAACTGACTCGTCTTTTCAGGAGTACACGTTCAGGTGTAGAGCTGCTGCAAATGCCAGGACAGGATTCATGTACATTATTATCTTGTTTTGTTCTATATCCTTGAATAACGGTTCTACACATGGAGCTATGTACTACAGACCAAACAGTAACTACCCAGGGAAATAGAAGCTAACTTTCAGAACCTGGCATCAATATGAACCAACTGGATCTGCATTAAACTTGATTTAAACTAAATGACATGTACTGATGAGTAGGCTTCGATTTGACCAATCAGAGAACATCAAAACAACAGTAAGAGACTTCACTCTTACAGTGGATCCTTACAGGCTTTGGCTTTGTAAGAGGAATGACTTTTCTCATGCCTAGTGAGTCTCATCTCTTCTGGTATTTGATTATCCCGTGTCATAATAAAATAAAAGCTGTTCTCATCACGGCACTGTTGCAACATCCTTCCTGTAAGTAAGTACGCTAAGTGGAGCTTAAATCACTGTGACATGAAACAGTGACAGCAGCGAGCAGAGAGATCGTACACACACAAGACGAGCCAACAACAACAGAGAGTGTGTGTGTGTGTGTGTGTGTGTGTGTGTGTGTGTGTGTGTGTAATTGATATGAAGAAGTTGGACATTATTATATTTATACAGTCATGTTACTTGGATTCAGACTTTTTTGGGTCATTTCACACATTAACAAACACGAAGCAGCTGTAAGTTAAAGATCAACACAGCTTTCACTCAGAATGTCTTATTAACACACACACACACACACACACACACACACACACACACACACACACACACACACACACACACACACACACACACACACACACACACACACACACACACACACACACACACACACACACACACACACACACACACACACACACACACACACACACACACACACACACACACACACACACACACACACACACAGTCATATTTCCATCGTCACAGGGGGATACTTTGACAAGTAGACGATGCTTCTTTAGATTTATACTTCTGTGATTTTGAGTAGAGACTCTATGAGGGTGTTCACACCTGCAGGGATCTCCTGAAAACCTCATGATATTTGCCATAGAAGCTGCATGTGTGAACACAAACAGCTGAATTTTTGGCTCTGACTTCACCCGGAGTTTCTCCTGCCAGACCCTTAGTGTTTTTTTCCACATCAAGTCCGAGTGACCCGTCTGACAGGGACTATCTCCCGCTGTGAGGATGAGCATGTGTGAACAGCAAAGTCAGGAGAAAATCCCTGGAGCAGTCCTCCCAAAATGATCTAGATCATTTTCAGGAGCGTATGAGTGAAACCGGTTATGAAGATATCAAGATAAGATCATTGTCTCTGGAAGTGAACAGTGAATATGAACTATTACCATCAAACCTGAGATACAGGGTCAAATGTTTTAATAAAGTCAGACTGAAGCACTTTTAGAATTTATGTTATCATCAAGTCCCAACAAAATGTGCAACTGCATTAATGTCCTAATAAAAACACAAACACCACGAGGCCTCACAGAGCGATGAAGCTGTTCAAGGCGCAGTGAGGGTTGTCAGCAGGATCAGAGGATGCTGGGGGACGTTTGTGTGTTTCAGGGTGTGTATGTGTTCATGTTAGGGAGAGCAGATGGCCTTCAGCAGGTCATTAATACAAACGACACCATCCTGCACTGACCTCTCCCACTTAACCCTCCCCTTCATACTAAAAATCTGTTCGAAGACAGATGATGGGAAACGGAGCGGCTCGACTCTGATCGATGGTGAGAATGTGTTGTACAGTTAGCCCCTCTGCGGAAGGAGCTGTTTTACAAAATCACTTATATAAAGAAGAAAAATAGCGACAAGTTTGACTGTGAGTTTAAGAAGAACCCTTGATGATGATTTGTCGAGCGTTAGAGATCTCTTCCAAGACGTTAAACTGTCAAAACAAACAATGTTGTCGACTGACACCGTGGATTAAAAGTTGCACTTGAACTCGGCCTAAAATACTTCAGACAAAAGCCGACTGAGGCAAAGTGTTTGTACGTAGCGTGTTTGTACATTCTGTGTCTGAACCAGACAAAATATCCAGTCAGTATTCACGACAGCCAGAGAGAAAAACAAAACTAATTTGCCATCCATGTTCACACCACTGAGTCCAATTAACCAGTTTTGTCATATGCTTGAATACAAAAAAAATATATATGTGATAACAAAACTGCAAACTGCCACTGTTAAATTGTGTTTTTGCTTTGCAGCAGCATTTTTCAGACTGTTTGCTTGAAGAACGAGAGAAAAAAAGGTAAAAGCAGACGATAAGGAAAATGGAAAGGAATAAATGAAATCCGACATTCATTAAGGCTGAACAGTCAGAATGTTTTATCGACTGCTGCAAACATTGATTCAACATGTTGAATCAGCTAAACGCTCGTTGCTGAGGGGCGGACTAGCACTTAAACACACTGCAAAAAGTGCATGTGATGGTCAAACGTTGCTGACTATCAGTGTCTGACGATACAGACTAGTATAGACTAGATGAGAAGTGGAAGTAGCCTCAGGGTTTGAAAAAAAAGCACCAATGCAGGGTAAGGTTTAGGGTTACGTTTGGGTTAGGGTTAGTGCCTTGATCCTGCATTCCCCTTAATGGCCAGCAGGGGCAACTGCTTAAAGAAAGTGCGATCATACCATATGCAAGTAAATGGGAGAATGATCCTACTTCCTAAGTGATTTATAGCCTCAGAAAACATTTAGCTAATGACTTAATGGTCTCAATCCCTTGTCCCAAATAGTCCTCAATACAATGACGTTCATTCATGTTAACTATGGTCTCATTAAAGAAACATATAAGACAGAAGAGGGAATGCCTGATGGTTAAGGCCTTTCGGGATAGAGGTGTAGCAAAGCGTCTTCAGCCCGATATCCACTTAAGAGTCACTACAGACCCTGAGACTTTGGCTTGTTCAGACTGCCATTGTGTATAGCAATCTCATGTCACAACGGCCATGTCAAAACCCCCTGTATGGTCGGAGGTTGTCAGAGCTCTTGAACCCCAGATTGAGAAACATTTTTTCGCTCCAGAGCGACAGAAAAAAAGTGTTTTCTGTCCATGTGCCGTTGGGTTTTATATTCTGTACTACTCTCCGAGCGCCCCGTCAGTGAAACACTCCCATATCAGCTTGCACGAGTTCAACTTCAGATCATTATCTCACCATTGCACTCAAGAGTAATCCCTCATCATTAAACCAATGAATAATGCTAATGTCTTTCCAGAGCAAAGGCATTAAACAAATCAAACCAACGGGCCGTTAAAAAGACCAGATTGCGTGCATGCACACCCTTATACACAACATGTTTCTTTTTAAACAAATCAAGTCTAGAGGGGGACTCAAACCCAAGAATGAACAGAATGCTGAGTGTGGGTTTTGATATGTTATCATGTTTTATGAACACTTTTACCCACGAGGGGAACAGAGGCCCTGGTACTCACAACCTCCCACATATCAAGTTAAACAGGAACACATGTTTAGAATGTGGCTTATGTTATTTACTGTGTCAACATTGTGTTATTTCTCCATCCATGACCGATGTGTCATGGTGGATTTATAGTAATATTTCTCACTTTTGGCCTCTTTAAGTGAGGGACAGGGGAGTGATAGAACTGGGTCGGGATCTGGACTTGTTCTTGGACACTCAGAGTGGATTTCACAGAGCGTAGAGCTGACGGAGTGCGGAGGTTGGGACTGGCTGTAAATCTAGCAGAGTTGAAGGTATCTGTTGTTTACATTTCATGTCCAGACATACATAATGGAGGGGTATGATGTGTGTGTGTGTGTGTGTGTGTGTGTGTGTGTGAGAGGTTTTGTAAGAATGTCATCACTGTCGGGTTTTTCTTTTTTTTAGTACAGTTTTGTCGTCCCCATCCACCATAGCCTTGTTTCAATCCTCTGCAGCACCACAAGGAGCCATTTTGAAAAGTGGGGTTTACATTTAACAAGCTGCAGCTGATCCAGTTTTGAACAGTGCGTTGGCAAAATGTTACAATACAAAACAATGTTCTCGTGGTAGCAGAAGCCACTCCATGGAAGCATCCTCGACAAAACGGAGGAGTGCGTCCAATTTTGTTTTTCACCCGAGTGTACTCGTGTGTGTGTGTGTGTGTGTGTGTGTACTGAACACGGTCCTACCTGTTCCTGTCTCTCCAGCCAGCGGTCCACCATGGGGTGATTGGCGCTGAGCGATGAGCGGGCCGTCTCTCTCTGAAACTCCCTCTGATTGGCCCATGTCCCTGCATCCCGCGGCAGGCTGCGATACGTGTCCATTCCTTTACCCTGCGAGCAAAATACGAGGATAATGTCTCAACTTTTGCTGAAATTACGGCGCTACATTTTCTAGATGTGATTTGGATAGAGGGTGGATAGAGTGGGAAAGGAGTTGAACCTGGACCGTCCTCTTGGAGTACAGGCTCTGTACATGGCTATAAACATACCACCTAGGATTTGTAGAATAGAAAATTCAGAAGTTGCACATTAGCAGCCAAGTCTAGAGATGCAGGGATTTGATAACAGCCTTGTTAGTAACGGTTGGATCATTTGGCAAATTTACAATGTCCCTGAGTTGTTCAAAAACTGATTTTCTTTTTTTTTTTTTCCCAAACAGAAACATATCAGCTCTTAGCACATCTGTTGTGTAATTAATATAGTTAAATATGCACTTTATTCTCCATCAAATTCCAATCGTTTTGAATTACCACAGAGAAAAAAACAGCCGTCTCTCTTTTTGAAAGAGCAGCCAGCTTACCTTCCTCTCGAGGCTGTTGGTGCCGGAGGAGTGCCGAGCTTTCAGGAAGCCGGCCGTGGTGGACCAGCGCGTCGGGTTCTTCCTCGAGGGCGCCTCTTCTGGTTGGACTCGTGATTCGCCGCCGCCGCCAAAAGGCCCGTTGATGGTCATTAGGGCGGGGTCGCTGCTGCGCCGGACGTGGAGGGGCATATCTGAAGGATCGGAGAAACAGCACAGGTGTTTGTTTTTGTACCAAACTTGTTCCAGGAATGGTCACTTTGCTGTGATACATTTGAAGATGAGGGAATGATTGATGTGAATAGGCTGGAACAACTTTCATTCTTCACATATTGTGGGCTAATAAAGACGATCAATCGATGGTGTTTCATCATCATCCCATTGTGGATTCATCTGACTCATCACTGAAAGTCAAGTCAGGCAGCTCGGCTTTCTACTTCACTGTCAGCGTATCGCCTCCGAAAACACAGCGCACACAAAGTGTGTGGGAACAACAGTGTGAGGGAGAGCCTGTTGAGAAACAGCAGTGGAAGTGGAAGCCTTCCATTAAAACTCTTCACTCTGTTTCAAAAGTTACAGTGTGTGGGAAGTGGGCCAAGGTCCAAAATAACAACTCCAACAAGAGCGGTGTGCACAATCAAAAAAAACAAAAAAAACAGCCTGTGCTTGTACACAAGACACGGTGTTATGACATTTAAAAATCTCCCACTTCAGACCGCTCCAAAAAAAAAAATCCCACTGAAACCACTTTGGCCGACCACACAAGAGAGACGGAGTGTAAACCAAAAAAACTGAAAGATTGTTTGAAAGCTGGAGCGTCTTCCTTCAGATGACAAAAGCCAAGTGTCGCTTTCCCATGTTCTGCTGCACGGTGTGTGTGTGTGTGTGTGTGTGTGCGTGTGTGTTCATACAGGAAGCTCTGTAATCCTTCCATGAGAGAAGTGTGTGTCTGAGTCAACAGTTGTTTGACGTTGTGTGTATTGTGAGAGTGAGTGCATGACGAGGTTGAGGCTGTCCATGTGTTTGTGTGTTTGTACTCAAAAGATAAACACATGTGTTTGTGGGTCAGTGAATGTGTCACTGAACACTTAATACTTTTGTTAAGACGTCTGTGCATGTATACAAACTGTGAAGGATCTATTTGTATGTTGAGTCTGTGTTATGTAGACATGTGTTTGTGTTTGGAAATAACCCAGCCAGCAGATACAGTTTTTGTTGAGTGTGTTTGTGTGTTTGTGTGTTTGTGTTTGTGTGTGTGAGTGTATAAACACTCATCGTGTAATTTGATGACTGGTGTTGTCGGGTCAACTAGAGCGTGGGACCCTAAACCAGCTCTGAGCTGTGGAAGGCATGGGCACTAAAGTGGAGAAGGGGAGAGAGAGAGAGTGACTGTAGGTATGGCCACACAAGACTTCCTGTAGCACCGTCCTCACTACAAATCCCAGGAGGCTTTAGGACAGAGGAAGTTCTCTCCAGTTTATTTACAGCGGCAACTAGTGTTGTAGTCAAGACCACAGAGATCAAGACAAACCCAAGACCAGAGCACCCCGAGACCGAGACAAGACCAAGACATTTAGGGATCGTCACCAGGTTAAGACCAAGACCAAGGCAGGGTGAGACTGAGACTAGACCAAGACCATAAATATCACAGAAAGTTCCTCGTCTTGTGTGCAGCGGGCGTTTCACTCACTAAGACCTTCACACTGTGAAGGTTGCAAACGTAACCAGTTCCCCCCAAACCACACGGTCACCCCCAACTTTTTAAATATTTATATTTCTCTAAAGGAATTTGTGTTTTTTTTATTCAATAAGTAGCTTAACAACATTTCAAAAGTGCAGTAAAGTTGAGTGACAGACAGGATCCTTTCAAATCAAATGAAGACTCGGAGCCAAAACACATAAAACTGAGAAATGCAATAAAAACATTCCCAGCAGAAAAGTAAGAGCGGTGCTTCAAATTAGTATGAACAACTGCTCTACTAGGTTTTAAAAGACACGAGATCAAACAGCAAACTGAAAAAAGGACGACTTCTCTCTCCCAGAATGTGAAGCCTCACATGTTCAGATTGTGCTATTGTCCTTTCATGTGTGCCGAGGTTCTGTGTTGAACAAAGCCAAGAAAGTGACATCAATGCATTGATGGATTTCAATCCAGCTCTCTGTCTAATAAGCTTAATCACTTCTCCTTTGAGTTCGTGTGGCCGAACAAGAGAATCTGGCAGAGACCCACGCCGCGTCCAGCGCCTCTTCGTCTCCACCAGGCATAAATCAGTGATTGAAAGCTACTCTCATTATGCTCCAGCAAGGGGAAAAAAAAAAAAAAATTAATCAAGCTCCTTCTCTTCTGTGACAGGCATTTCTCTTAAAACCTAATAAAATTGGGCTGATGAGATTCAGTGTCGTCAATTAAACAGGGTTAGAATTTATTATGGAGACGCTTAAATTGGATGTAACTGGCAGGTGTGATTATGCCCCAGAGTTCCATTTTCTTACTGCAAATTCACATTCAGCATCTCATCCAGAAATCCAATTAGGAGTGAAATGACCTCCCTCACATTCTGTGTGTGTGTGTGTGTGTGTGTGTGTGTGTGTGTGTGTGTGTGTGTGTGTGTGTGTGAGGGATAGACACAGAAAAGGAGATTCGGGTGGCTGCCGTGTCAATCACTGCCAACTCTCAGGTTATTAGTGGATAAGCCCGACTCCAACCAGGGCGGGTAGCGCTAATAAAAGATGCTAATTAAAACATAGGCTCCCTTTAATTGAACTTTTTCTATGGGGGGGGGGGGAGAGAGAAGAGTTGTTTACTTATGTTTGGAGAAAAGGATTACTTCCTCAAATTTTGAGAACATGTACCTGAGGATGCTCTAAAGCAGTGGTTGCAAATCTTTTATCCCCCCCCCCCCCCAACAACAACAACAACAACAACATAGCATAGCTTCGTTGTTTAGTATAGCTTATTATTCCTCCTGAAACCCACCCCCCTCTGCCGTCTAACAGGAAGTCTCCTGCTGTGAGTTTTTGATTAGTTTTTCAGGAGTGCAAACGTAAAAAAAAAAAAAGAAAAACATCTGAAGAGAAATATTTGAGAGGAACAGAAAGTAAACTGTGAGTATGATTCAGAAAGAACCTCCATGTTTGTGTTTGTGTGTGCATTTGTTTGCTTTTGCCTGTGGATACACACACAGACGCTTTTGCTTGATCCGCATCGACAAATAACTCTACAAGAGTCACTTTGCTTCCGAACTCGCAGTAATTACAGCAGGAGAAAGTGACTTGGCCGGCGAAACTGCAGAGGTGGACGGGCCGCAGCATCGCATTTGATTTAGGAGGAAGCCGATAAAACCAATTAGCCACTTTGGCCGGGGATCAAACAGCTATCTGTGCCTGGGAAAAAAAAAGCCCCTCCTGTCCAATTAACAGAATTTATAGACAGTGCTAAGGTACAGCTGGGCTGTGATAAGGTAATATGTTTAGTTTGGCGTATACTGCAGCGCTCTCTGACATTTGGGTCTAATGAGGACGACAGGTTTGTAATTTAAGACGAGCATAAGACAAACTGACTCCATTATTAATCACTCCTGAAGTTAATGTTTAGTTCCCGATGGTTTCTCCAGATAAGATAGATCATCTGAGGTGTGTTTTCAAACTGCAGTGTGGAGACTTACTGGTGCGCAGGGCGGAGGGAGTGACCTCGATCTCGCTGGCCGTCTGGTAGGGTTGGAAAGCCGAGGCTCCGCTGCCCGCACTGAGGTCTGCAGCAAACAGGTCCGGGCTCTGGGTCCCAGTGGAGCTGGCACTGGTACCATCGCCTCCATGGTGGGGCTCCTGCTCCTCATACACAGCTATCAACTGGAGGAGGAAGGGGAAACAAAGACATTTGAGAAACATGTTGCGTTCAACATGTATCAGGAAAAGTCGATATGCAGAAGGTATGTATGATCTCATCAACAGATCATATTAAAAGCTTTCTTAGAATTTGACAATTAAGGTTAAAGTTGTGCCAAACTAAAAATAAAAACCTACTTTGCCATTTCTCAGGATGTGAAGTTTCTGACCCGTGCTTTTAAAAGGGCAAACTTTCACATCATCCAATGAGGATATTAGCCAAGTTCAAGTTGTCTGACACTATAAAGGAGACAGTCGAGGAAACTGTTGCTCCCCGTCCTGCTTGGTTGAATGCCTTCTCCTCAGAGTGTGTGCCAACCAGGGACCACATGGCAATTTACTACAATTAGCTGCACTTTACGGCAGCAGAATCAGTTTGTGGTAGCAGAACGAAGTCATTGTGCACTGATAACCATCTCAATGACAAAAATATTGGAAAATAGGCGACACAGATATTATGATTTAAAAAAAATAATCTAATTTAGAGCTTCTCATGGCGCACAAAGTTGCAGCCCAACCAAATACACACAACCATCCAACAGGAGGCGGCAGAGGGATACGTGTAGCATGACATACCGTCAGTTTACTTTCTCTCTAAAGAGTTTAGGAAACATGAACCTGTGAGTATGAGTACATGTGGTGTTGTTTAAGTGTATTAAGTGAAAATAGGTTAACCAAGTTAAATTTACTACGGTTGTATTTCTAATTCCGTTAGCCAGTTTACGTCATTTTCCATTATGGGTTAGCATTAAGCTAACAAACTAAGATGAACATTTCAGTCGATCATTGAGAAATTACTCCCTCTGTCGCCCCCTGGTGAGTTATAAAATGAAAACGACTCCATGCAGTTCTACCTTTGCTTAATTGCTGAATAGATTGAAAATGACCAACGCAAGTTAATATCTTTACAATGATAATAATCTTCTTTCTGCTTTCCCTCAAGATCTAGACATCATTTTTATATTCTACACATGACAATGAAGCTCTGAATCCATGTCATAACCGACTTTATGAGAGCAACAGAAAGCAGCTGCATCCGAGGTAACTATCAAAAAAAAACGTTGTTCCACTCAGCCCCCTCAAACAAATCCTAATCAATGGAGAGTGGGAAAGGGAGAGGGAACCCAGAGTGACAGTAAACCTTCAAGAAATGGACTTGGCAATGGTGAAGAGACTCTACACGGTGGTCCCATTGCTACGACGGCCGCACACGTTCCAAAGGGATATGGGAGTGATTTAGACCCTCAATTTGACGTTATGACACTGAGGTGCTCATTACGTCCAATCATATCCTCTCATCACTCAAAATGGGTTCCACGTCTTTACCTTCAAAGCTCCTCTCCCTTCACCGATCTGATTAATTCCAGCCTCCAGCGAGTCCCCCCTTTATTAGATTAAAGATGAGCTTTCGCTTCGTCCCCCTTGCGACTCCCACAGGCCCACGTGTGTGTTCAGCTGGCTTCACTTAGCCGGGGAGGAAAATGAAAAAATCCATCCAACATTTGCCAACTCTGAGGGATGTGATCTAACTGTCCCTGGTGGTGAGATCTGATTGTAGAGGAATGACGGCGATAATGTTCCTGTACCAAGGTCTACGGCTGGACCCACAATATCTGACCCACATTAGAAACAGACCAATAGTCTAAACAGAAAACATCTTGAAACATATCTGCAGAACACCAGGGATTATTTATGTGATCCTGACCAAAGAAATGGAGCTTAACCAAACTCCCTGTGGCAAGAAGTAGCAGATCAAGAGCAGACGTAGAAAGAGTACTTTCATTAGTTTTAAATCTCTGCTTGAAATGCAAAAAAAAAGGAGAATTTCTAAACCAAGATGTAGACTATTATTTAGTACTCTCCCACCTTTACAATCTCTTCCTCATATATTCCTTCGAGCAAAGTTTTAGAGATTCTGCACTTTGGCCAACATTTTTGTTTGATTGTGTGTCACTTAAAGGTCCTCAGAGGTCTACCTGGACCCGAGACCCAAGGGGGACAGGTACATGTTCAGGTCTTCCTTCTATCTCATAAAGTGTTTCTGATTCTGATATCAGTCATACATTAAGTTTGGTCTGTGATCTCTCAGGCAGACACCATTTTATAGTTTGTCAATTCTGAACTCATTATCAAATTTCCCATCTTCATCAGGGTTTACGTTTCTGAGGCCTTGTTCAAACAAAAACGTTCCACTGAAACAGAATCATTTTTTCATTTTGTGTGTGAAACAAAGCAGAACTCAGGAGTCCGCCATTGTTGTTGTTGTTGTTGTCCACCTTGCGCATGGCTGTTGACTGGAACTGTAATGAGCATGTGGGAAAAGTCTTCGTTTTCAGAAGTAATGGTCAGATTACACGATGACAGAGTTGGTGCCGTTTTGAAATTGTTGCACTCTGGAGCCCATTTTTTCAAAATTGTGCGTATTAAAGCGCTGAAAATGCCGATGTTGGATAACTGAACACTTAAAATGCAGCCAAAGGATTACCTGTTTTCAGCTGAAATGGTTTTCCAGGAAACAGGGGCCTGATTTTGGACCCATTGCGACCTCTGGTGACTCTCCATATGGACGCATGTTTCAATAATAGTACTAACATGTCGGGCTCAGTTATTTCACTCCCAGTTAACAACAAAATAACATATAAAGTGTACAGTTTCTTATAGTTATTGTCATTGTTCTGGAGAATTACAAATATATTTGGCACACCATTTATTCCTAAACTACAGCAGCTGCTTCAATGAGCTTTCAAAGCGTAAACCTGCCGAGGATGGAGGGACGAAGCTGTAATTCCACTCTCTACCAAGATTATATCTACTATAGAACAAACACATTAAGATTATTTGGATACAGGAATCACTGACTATAAATGCTAAACCAACACACTCCCTGGAGGATGAAGGTAGTTTGTTTAAGCACAGAGCTTTCACCTGTTGGTTTATATCAGAACATAATAGTAATGAAAAGTCCTGAATACCCCCGTCCTGATTTGATATGCCGACTTTCAGCATGTTGTACGTCTGGATACTGGAGCGTCTTTGACAAACGTCATGTTGTGTGTTAATAAATAATTTATTCAAAGCATTTCTGAAGTTGGAAACAAGTTATTGTAACACATAACATTTACACTCTGAGGCTAATGAGGCAACACTTTTCACACTCTGAAGAAAACACAACTCTTGAAGCAACAGACCAATAAAAATCTACTAATAGAGCTATATGCATTCAGACTTACACACACACACATTCAGAGACACAGACTTACACACACACACATTCAGAGACACAGACTACCCACACAAGCCATTAAAAACACACACTCTCGTGCCATTTGAATCCAACTAACAGATTTCCAGCACATTAAACCTTCATTTCAGCTGCATTTAAGCCTGAGAGCTGTGGAGGGTTTATAGCACACTGGACGGGCTCCCCGGTGAGAGGAACAGGCTCGGCAGGGTGCGCACACACACACACACACACACACACACACACACACACACACACACACACACACACACACACACACACACACAAACACTTAAACACATTTACAGACCTCGAGCATTACCATTTTTCCCATTAGCCCCTTTACATAAATGTGAACACATTTACTCCAAAATTACGGCTTTCATCAGCCTGGGGGCAACATGTACACACAATAATGGGGGTAATAAAGGTCAGAGGGCGGGAGGGCGTGTGTTGAGCGTGTGTGAGTGTGTGTATGTGTGTGTGTGTGTGTGTGTGTATGTGTGTGTGTGTGTGTAGTGAAGGACTTGTAGGGATAGTATGTAAATGGGAAGATAAAGGAAAAGGCGTATAGAAGTAAAACAGATAGATGAGAGTGGAAGTGTGTGTGCAAGTTTTAGTGAGACTCGTGGGACAATGTGTGTGTGTGTGTGTGTGTGTGTGTGTGTGTGTTTAAGCGTACATGTCGTCTATATAAAACTTGTGTGTTTCTGTCAGAGAGTTCTCCACTCTTTCCTCATTAGAGCTCAGTTCAGCCCAGAACAGCTTAGTCAGCACACCTTCCCCCCCTCCCTTCCCCCCTTTAGCGTGCTCCCTCAGGACACCACAGAACAAGAACCCCCAACCCCATGTGCTTTTTACAGCCCATGTGTGTGTTATTACATGGTAATCAGTTCAGCTGCAGCTTGCACTGAAAGTAAAGTCAGGGACCTGAAATCTTTATCCAGCCCGATAAGAGCGGAAGGTACGATTTATCAGAGCAGTGAATTAAAGCAGAAATGTAAACGTGGTGTTTTCTGCACTAAAGTTGAACTTTTACAACTTTAGTCCTGAAGTATCAGACACGATTCAAGCTCATTTTACTTTAATTTAATGGACACATCTCAGAAGTTATGCTGCTTTAATAAAATCAGTATCTTTCTTATCTCCACTGCCCATTAGGGCTGCATGGTTGACCTTAAAATACAACAATCTTGATTAGCAAATGCATGCGATCCCATTTCTACTGTCTGTAATGGCGGTTCACTTGCTCCTATTTCCCTTTTTTTTTCATTTAGATCAAGCTGTGTTTCCCACACATACAGTATAAGATAATCTGGTGGGCTATCTGTCTGATGAACACAGAGAGATTTGAAAAAGACAAAATAAAGGCTCAAAAACTGACAGATTATAAATACAAAGTTGTGCAGAAAAGGCTTATAGTGGTGCAGAAGAATGATCAGACTGCAGAAAAATAAATGTTTGGTGCTTAATATCTTCTTGTGGAGACCCACAGACGCAGTTTTCTCTTTAAAATTGGTAACATAAGAATCGGGTGAGAGAAAAATCATGATTCACATTTTTGCAAGAACCGTGCAGCCCTTCTCTCCATTTATGCTTTCCTGAAAATGTCAGAGCGATGACAGCAGTAAGAGTCAGATTATTGAGTCTGCAGCACTGAAGTCTCATTTCAGAGGTGAAGGCGTTTACCCACAGGGGTCACAAAACTTTCCTCTTTATGAAAATAATTTCATTATCAAATCAAAAACTGTTTCTCAAATCATTTGAATTTCTTTGTGTTCTACAGAGGACACAGATTATTGATGTCGTTCTGTAGTTTGTTCTCGTCTGTGTGAACTGAAACAGCCCAGAGTCAAAGATAATTGCTGAGGTTTGTTGACAAGCACAAAGCCTGACCCTGCCAAACATCATCTCACACACGTACACACACACATGTACACACACGTACACACACACACACACACACACAGGTGACATCCAATCGGCAGGGTCGCTGTACCCTGAAGAAAACAGAGGATGTGTACAAAGAGAATTGGGTGTTGATTGGTCTGTGAAATTGTGAGCACCCAGGAGCAACAAACCAAAGCATTTAAAGGAGTAGCACCCTTTTTGTTTGAGTTGTATATTAACCCTTTACAGTCAGATAAGGGGGAGGGGGGGGAGATATTTTCATGAACATCTAAAAAGGAAAAATTGGAAAATCATGTATTTAAGATAGTGCTGATGAAAAATTAAAAAAAGTTTTTGTACAGAAAATATTAAGTCTGTCAAATAATTATTATAATTTCAATCACGATTAAACACTAAAATTCAGAAGTTTAATATCTCAATTATTCACAATTTAATCACATGTTTGAAATCTATTATTTTGCATTTCAAAATATTTTTTTCTGCTTTAATTTTAAATAACGCACTGTCTTCAGCTAAAGATACTTAACGGCCCTTTGGATCCAAACCTGCTTTTATTTTGAAAGAAAATAAGGAACTTGTGTTAGACCAAAGGTTAAAAAAAAAAAAAAAAAAATAAAAACCTTAAAAGGAACTCGTCTGGGATGGAAAAGTAAATGAAAACAGAGAAAGAGGACGGTAAAAACAGGTGAAATGTGTAACGTCATGATGTGGATTTGACTTTTGACTCGTCAACTTTACTGTCAGAGTTTTTTTAAAGTGTAATGAGACATTCAAAGGCGCAGAGGTGTCGCTCTTTTCCATCACTGTGCCTACAGGGAGACGCTGCTGTCTGTGCGATGGCTTGTCTACGGTGCGCTGAAAGGGACAAAATAGCACGATGTAGCAATATCAATGAATCACATCATGATTAATGCGTTCACGCTGTCAGACCTAAAAAAATCAGATCATTTGGTGAAACACAAAGCTATTTTACTCAAAGCTGTTTACGATTGTTAGAATAGATGACGGCTCTGCTACTTGATAAATTGCTTCATGAAAATGTAACAAAAAAAGTCTTCCATTACTCCATTCAAGATTTTTTAAAGCATTTATTTCCATGTTTAACTCTATGATGTTGTGGAAGTAGGCATTTCTTATTCACTTTAAAAACGCGGCAAATTGTTTTAGAAGCTGATGTACGACATGTGCAGTACGTGCTGATGTCACGCAGAACTCCACACTCACTTTTTATCAACTCCTGCTCACTATCGAAGTTGCAATAATTGCAAAGTAAAGCACAGTGGAAAGTGTGAGTCAGTCCACTTCGCAGCAGTCACTCACAGCTCATAAATCTTCATCTTAACTCTGGATACAACACTACGCTGGCAGCCGAGGGCCGCAGAGAGGGAACAGGAGGTCCTTTAAAGGGGAATTCATCCTTTGGGGGGGGGGGGGGTTAGGGGGTGTTGATTTAGCAAGACACAGTCGCAGCTTGCACCACATCAGTGATCATCTGCTCTCGTTTCATCAGAAATCCCTGAGCTCATACAGCGCAGTCGTCCAAGAATGACAGTCAGCCTAGTTCTGGATAATAACAGAAGGACTCTGAATCTTTCACATCAACTGTTTGATTTCCCATATGTGGAGCTCCACATTGCTTTGGTTTTATTTTCTTTTTAATGACTTCCTAATTCAAAATCTGTTATCAATGAAGGCTGACACGAATAAAAGAGAGCAGCGATACTTCTGTCTTCAAGCATCAGAATCTGTAGATAAAAGAGAAACAAGCCGGTCTAACATAAGCATGAGCCAAACGTTGTTGGAGAAAAACAGATTACTCTATGTAAAACTTTTCATTAATTTAACGTTGCACGGTCATGCATTGATTAGAGCTGTTGCCTCACAGCAAGGAGGTTCCTGGTTCGAATCCCTGTCGGACATGAGCCTCTCTGTGTAGAGTTTACATGTTCTCCCCGTGCATGTGTGGGTTCTTTTAGGTACTCTGGCTTCCTCACAGTCCAAAGACATGCTCCTTATGGTGACTCTAAATTCCCTGTAGGTGTGAATGTGAGTGTGGCTGCTTGTCTGTCTCTATATGTCCGCCCTGTGATTGACAGGTGAACAGTCCAGGGTGTAGTACCGCCTCTCGCCCAATGACAGCTGGGATCAGCTGAACCCGGTTGGGAAACAGCGGTTTGGATAAAGGATGGATGGACTTTGAGGGGGACTTCCTGCTACAGTGCTGTTTATTTGGTTTGGCTTTTGCAAAGGAGATTTCTTAAGAACCAGTTTCACCAAGAGACATACTTAGGAGGAGTGTTTTCACATTGTGCAAACAAAGGCAACCCTGATTCTGGAAAAACCAAATCCTCCAGACCTGGCCTGCAGTGACACAGGTCCATGCCAGAGAGTCAGAGGGCAAAAAAGCAAAGCTGTCAGCAGAAGGAGGGAAGTAACCACTTCACTTTCGCCTACACAGCTGTGAAATCCAAAACATTTTGTCCAAGCTCAACTCTTAGATCCCCCCCACCCGCAAAAAAAAAACTGCAGCCTGGAGCCTTTTCCTCGGCTTCATGCTCCAGGAACTGTGAAGAAAAAAAGTGTGAGGTTGCAGCGAGACATTTCCCAAAAGCGACAGCCATCAAAACCCTCGACATCAGCCGGCTGCAGCTAGAAAAACCTCTGAGTGCAGACAGCCGGTGACCGATGTAACTCGAGGGTCAACATACCACACTGCTGATGTGAGGAGTTCAGTTTGGAAATGTCTCACACTGGAGGGGGCGAAAGGAGACCGACTGTAAAATAAAAGCATCATTTTTTAAAAGGCTGGTAACTTAAAACGTTAGATGACAACATGCAGACAAGGATCTCTACTCAAAGAAACTTTAGATCCCTTTTGATTTCAGGCCAATGTCCATAATCATTTTTATATTTCATGACATTCATTTCTCTCGTTTATAAAAGAACATCTACTCGACATCTTGAGGTGGAACATTGTGCCAGGAATGTGACCGCTGACGGGTTCATACGGTTAAAGAAAGTGTATGAAATCTTTATTTGAAAATCATTAAATAGAGTCTTGGATGTGAATAGAGTTATAAGTTTCATAGTTTCCGCTCAACGATTAAGACGTACATGAGAGGTGTTGAAAGCTGTTCATCAAGGCCACAGAGGGCGAGGTGTTCCGCTTTTAAAACATTACTTTGATTTGTTACCTGAGAGGTTAGAGGAGAGCTTTTCATCATAACTCTTACATAAACTACAGTTTGAAGAGAAAGCTCTACAGACGAGGTTGTAAAGTCACACGCAGTGATTCATTTACTCCTGATTTATCATCATGACTTTTGAATCGACCGATAAATAAATAGTAAGAACATGTAGCTTTAAATTATTAGACGTTTCAGAGATTTCCACACAAAACATGGTTACCTTCAGAAAGTCAAAGGTCTTGTGATTTCCAAGATGACATCAGTGTTGGGTAATGTAACTTTAAAAAGAAAGAAGTCAAACTCTCTCTGGATTTGTTGTTCTCAGCTCTGTGTTCACACGGACAGGACAGCGCCTCCTTCAGCTTGTTAATGTTTCACTCAAGAGGCTCAAACATTTTCATACATACATACAGATGGCCACGCCCACTCAGGTAAGCTGTGACTAGGTGCAATAAAACAGAGTGTAATGGCGAGAATACGACTGAAGGAGAACCAACAAACTTTCCAAACCGAGGAACAGACTTTCTATTACCTAAAAAGACAAAAATAACCAAATCAACTTTTCGTAAGTATCATGACTTGGTGTTGATCGCATTATTTTGTTGTAGAAGGACTCGTCTTCTGCTGCCTCGTTCCCTGCTAGTGAAACAGGACGGGAGGGGCAGGAGAAGGGGGGTAACAAGAGGGGAGATGGGAGCTCAGAGAGGGCATCTGTTTTGAAAAGTCTGAAAAGTCGCATAGTAAGCCTTTAAAACTACAAACACAGTTTAGATACATTGAAAAACGGAATACACCAAATTCAACCATCTTTGAAGACGCCAAGTCTGACGGCATACTTGTAGGTGCAAGAGTAGATATTAATAATAATGTGATATATTCTGATTTAGTTTTGTTGGTCTGGAGCTGTTTTACATGTTTTTCATGTCAATATACGCCTTTTAGGGATTCTTTGTGACACAGCATATCAAGATGTTTCAACAGGACAACGCTTTTGTGCACAAAAGCTTGTTGAAAAATCAAATGTTTTCTCTGTTTGGTGCAAAAAGCCTCCACTGGTCTGACCCCATCCAGCACTTTTAGGATAATCTGAAATGTCGACTGCAGAGTCATGTACAATTTTTAAGGAGAAACAAGTTCAGGACAAATGTCTTGGAGCTACATTAGTGCTGCTCTTACAAAACCATTCCTACACAAAAGAGAAGACTTTGATCAAATCCGAGCCGACATCAAATTCAACTTCTTCTCCAAAAACTTCACTCCAAATCTATCACACTGCCTCGCACATTTAGGTTGTCCTGTCCCATTTCTGCGTCCACGTGAAATCTAAGCAGCTCACAGCCCGTGCAGAAAAAAACTCTCAAGTTATTTTGTCATTTAGTTTCCTCCCAGTCTGTTAACAAATCACAAACTGTTCCCACAGTCATATCTGGAAGTTACAGAACAACTTATTTAAAGACCCTGACACACCAAGGAGACCGTCGGCTGTCGGTGAGCGGTCTTTGCGGTGTGTCCAGCTCCGTCGCTACCCATTGTCCCCAGTTGGCCTTTTTTTGGCCGACTCTACATGTTGAATCAGAGGAGCCAGCGTGGTTGGGGGTAGGAATCTCCAAGGGCTGACAAAGCCATTTTCAACTTTTCATCAGACATAATTCTCCATTAGAAGTTCCTATATTACGAGTGTTGAGCGACAGCAGTGAGAAAATTGTCTTCTCGTATCACAACAACGGTTTATTTATCCGCGTTCTTCCTCGTCCTTTTCCGGTTTTCCCTTTTTGGAATAACGATTACAGACTACTGCCCCCTGCTGGCTTGGAGAGTTATTGCCTCTCACGCATGCGCAGAACGTAGGTGGTGGTTGGTCGTCGGCTGTAGTCTTTGCGGTGTGTTCAAGTGCAACTTTTTGGCCGAGACAAAAAGGCGTCGCCCGCCGTCGCCACTAGTTCTTGGCCGTCTGCTTGGTGTGTCAGGGCCTTTAGACGTATTGGACCTTGAACTGTTTCTGGAAAATGTATTTAAGATCATTAAGACGACCAAAACAAAGAGACAGAGTCTGAAAAGGGGATTCTTTTTCTACATATATGTAGAATGTCTATATAAGCTCAAGTCCATTTATCTTTTACCACAGAAAGTCCAAGGTGTCAAATTGTATTAAACTTTGTCTGACGTCTGATGTCTTGTGTAATCATGTACCGGTATGTATATGTCTCGAGACCCTTTATGGAAAAAAGTGTGAAGTAGAGCAGCAGGAGCCAAAAAGAGCGGTGGTTTTGGATGTGTGACAGATATGGCTAAGATTAGCTGAGGCTAGTAGACGAGCAGCGCAACCCCACACTCCCTCAGAGACCGTTAGAGAGAGCAAAAAAGCAGAACACACAGTGACCTCGACCTCACAGAGACACACACTCACAGAGGAGGAAGAAATAGAGTCTGACGTGAAGTATCAAATAGAGGAGAAAGAGAGGTGACACTGCACAGGTGTTTTACCTTACGGAGCGTTATTTACTTAGCTTATCCCCCCAAAAAAACACAAACTAACACAAACCACACACAACAATTACGAGCAGGCAGACACAGATTTAGCATTACATTGTAATCGAGTGACATGGAACAATCCCACCCGACATAATGACCCGCTATCCATTTCACTTTAATCCACACAATAGAAACCATGTGGGGGGGCACAGGGGCCGTCTGAGTCGAGGCCAAACTGAACTAAACGAAAACGGCAATCAGGCAGAGCGGGGGCACAGAGGGAGGGAAGGTGATTCATTGTGCCAAATGGGAGGAGTGCTGAGTTGTGACTCTTAGTCCCTGAAAGATGTTGGAGGGGGGGGCATTTCTTCTGAGCTTTGGCACCAGGTCCTGAGAGGAGCCGTTTATAGCCATGTTTGAGAATGATGGAGCTGTCTCCAAAGTGCTGGCAAATATGTTAGAAGCACATCTGTATTTTTAAGAACAATTTGTATTCCACTGTTTTTTTGCCATCTTAAGTTTGAAAGAAAGAAATAATTCAGCATAAAGACAGAAGAGCCATATTTCTATCATGTCAGTGAGGGAAATATAAAGCTCAGGCCGCCAAGCACTCAGATTCTGCTTTCACACTTGAAGAACTCCTAAAAGCTTCATGCTGCATGTATGAACCCAAACAGCAGAATTTCTTCACTTCAATTTTACTACAGGACAATTTTTCCTGCCAGCCTCCTGGTAAATGTTCTGCATGAAGTTGGTGTGAGTCGATTGTGAGAACACATCAGGTAATATTCAGGAATATTCCCTGCGAGTGAGCGAGAGGTGTTGGCGATGTTTATTTCCTTCAACCGTCAAACAACCTTCGACCGTAGGCCGTACAATGTCCATGCACAAATCCAAAACAACCTTCATTTTGTTTTCTGTTCACCAGAATCTTCTTCTCCGCTCTTTTGTTGATGTTGTGAACGTGTTGAATCACAAGTAGAACTGATTTATTAGCAATAATTGTCATTATAGCTAGTGAACAACCAATTCAGGAGGATTTCGGGGGAAACATTTTCTAGAAATGTTCATGAGAGCAGATTTGAAAACAGCTATGTGAAGCTCGGGCCGGACAGCAGTAAAGTTTAGCTCAAATATGAAAGCAGTGTTTCAATGCAGGTATATCAGGGGAAACAAATGTTCTTTATCATCTTTGATCAATATGTACCTTACATTTTATGTTGAAAAAGTTGGATGTCACTTATTCATTTAGAGGTTGCTTCCAGTAAATGTCCTAAAAATTAACCTGAAACGTCTCTTCACCTTGAATTCCAAACCTTTCACTGTCAGCCTTGAACGTTAGCTCCATCTGTTCCCTCACTTTAGCTGTGACAGCGAAACTGACAGATGGTGACACTGGAGCTTTAAAAAAAACATGGTGGGAGATTGTTGACTTTCAGTCTTTCAGCTGAGTAAAAAGATATGTTTAATTCACGCACGCACGCACGCACGTTCCTCTTCGATGTCTACGCGGGCTTGGGGGACAAACAGAACGCGTCGCTCTTGAGCTGTTCAGACCCTCAAATAGGAAACATTTGAATGAAGTTCATCGCTAACAACTGTTAGCATCACATGCTATTAGGACATGTTGTTAGCCTGCTGACCTTCCTTCAGCTTGATAATTTATCTTAACTTGTGCATTGCTGTAACTTCAAATAATAAATGAAGAAAAACAGACTCAGCGTCTGTGTTCTGATGATGTTAGCCCTGACTAGATGTAAGGCTGAAAACAGAGTACTCCTTTAAATGAATTGGCTACCCAAACACAACTGTGTGTGTGTGTGTGTGTGTGTGTGTGTGTGTGTGTGTGTGTGTGTGTGTGTGTGTGTGTGTGTGTGTGTGTGTGTGTGTAGGTGAGCAGTGGAGTTGTGAGGAGGTGGGGGGGGGGTTTAGCTTGCACACTAATGAGTCCTATTTTTCACATGCTATCAGTGCTAATCACACTTAGGGCTATATTTAGCCGTTTAGCTTCAATTACCTGTTTTCATCGGGACTAATCAACACTTAGGAGACACAGTGCTGCGAACATGACCGTGTGTGTGTGTGTGTGTGTGTGTGTGTGTGTGTGTAGGTATGTATAATTAAGTAGGACAGCCTGTGCATGAACATAAAGGCCTAATAGCTTCTGGCCGATACGAAAAGTCATCTTAGATCAAATCTCTGGGCTCCTATACTGTAAGCACACATAACACAAAAAGAATAGATACACTGGAGTTTTTTTTAGTTTTAAGACTGATGTTATGCATGTTTTATATTTTAATCTGTTAGTGCTTCAATTAAAAAAAGCCTCAAAGGCATTTTGGATCAGTGAAGCTAACAAAACTTTTTAAAACTTGGCAATAAATAATCTAAGTAAGTAAGTAAATAATCTATGGTAAGGGTTGGAGGATCAGTGGATGGAGTCAGAAATTAGAAAGAGAGAGAGAGGGTGCATGAGCAACAGGTCGGAATCGAACCCGGACTGCCCGCTTGGATGACCTCTGAACATGGGGCACGCGCACTAACCAGTAGGCTAACAGTGCCACCAGTTTTTTCTCACTTTCTTTTTTACTATAGAGCGAGCTTGAACTGAAGATTTCATCTGGGATGGTTTTTAAATGCAGCATGTTCTGTTTAAATAATGTTTTAAACTGGATTATCCCAGACAATATCTTATGACACGTTTTCCTCTAAAGCGGCCAAACTCCCATGATTCAATGTTCTTTCATACCCCCTATCCTTACATTGGTGTAATATTTAAATCTTATCTCTTAAAGCCTTTTTTTTTTTTTTGGCTTCCTGGAAAATCAGCCTGAGAAAGAAAAAATTCCCATTACGCAACTGTGATTCTCAAAACTCCCATTCCCTCACTGTCACTCTGACTACAGTCATTCAAAGCAGCTCTGCTTCTGACCAGAGAGCAAAATGCTACCTCACTCTGTGTTGTTGTGTCAGACTCTGTTCTGTTCTGACTGAAGGCCACAGGTCTTTCTTTCCTGCCGTGTCTGTTTCAGAACAACAATCAAGTTTTTCTTTTCACCTCCAGGACATAACAGAGGAAACAAACAGAGCATTTAACTGAAAAAAAAACAGCCTGAAATGTCAATGTAGAGGGCAACCGGAAGGGAAGGAGCGAGATGATGATGATGGAGGGTACAGTGGAGGAGAGGAAGTGTGAGGGAGGGGGGAGATGTGTTAAATATAGACGGAAAAGTCCAAAGAGGTTGGATGTGAAAGAAGGAATAAGGAGGGAGAAAGGAGAGGAAAAACAGGCCGGACCGATTGTCCGTGAAAAAGACTCAGCAGAGCTCTTGGGATGGAGCCAACGGTGCTTTAAAGTGAGCCGTTTCTTCACAGAGTCTGGCTGAGACACTCAGAACACAGTGAACTGGACCACGGCCTCAGCCTTCTTCTTTTTTTTTTTTTGGGGTATTACTCTGTCACTCCCTTTGGCCCAGACGAGTGGTGCTGGGGGAAGTGTTAGCCTAGCATGAGTTCAAAATGTGCTCGTGTGTGTGTGGCAATAAGAGCTGGCTCGAGTGCTCGGGCAGTTTCTGTTGCACAATGAAAAGGTCGTCAATCAAAATGAAAAACACTCTTTTTTTAATAGCAATAAATCAGCAGAGTTAAAGATGTTGGGAAGTGAGGGGGAGACGGAGGCAGAACGTAGGAGGTTATGGTGAGATGGAGGTGAGCTGAAAGGAGGGAAAGACTGAGAAAGACAGACGGATATTATGTTCTACTTACTGTCTGTATTAATCATTAGGGCTATTTTAGGCCAGGCTTCTACTCCATATAAGAAATCTGTAGACAATTCTTGCATGTCTTCTGGTGATCAAGTCTAAGTGGTGTTTTGAGAAGCCATATGATTTAAGTTAAAGGCCATAGTACAACAAATAGAGTTCCTTCAAACTGCACCTCTACTTCCAGTCGATCTCATTGAAGTCTGTGAACTGGTCATGAGGTTTGAATGTATATAGAATCATTTACATGGCGTTGCATGTGGCAACACAAATCACAATACGCAGCTTGGGGGTAAAAGTTTAAAGTTTTTAATCCAGCGCCGTCCCGCAATGAAACTCAATAATACTAACATGCTGAGCTGAGTTTACTCTTCGTCTCTCAATATCTTTGTTCTGTTGCTTCACCCAAAAAGTATTAAGTCCATCTGCTGGGAACAGGTCTGCATTAACAATCCGCTTTGAGAGAGGACATTACGAGTAAATTAAATACTAAAATCCTGGCCGTCGATTTCTTTTCCCGGCAATGAGCGGGGTTATTTGAAAAAGTCACAGATTCAGTTTCTGCCACGAATGATTAAACAGCCGACACCAAACCCAACAGCATCGTTCCAGCAAAGAGCTCATTAAGGAATATTTGTAAAGCAACTGTAATGACTGGGTAATGTGCATGGGCAGCATCCCACCACAAAGTCCTTATTAATGTAAGAGCAGACTCTTTGAGAATAAAACCACCACTACTGGACGTGTCAGCGCCTCGCTCGGCCCTGTGAAACCTGCAGAAACACTTTGTGTAATGTAAGATTTCAGGGGGCTGCACTGCACGTCTGTGTCATTTAAAGGCATCTGTGAGTTTATGAACGAGTGGTAGTATATGTGTCTGGCCGTGTATGAAAAACCCTGAGCTGTGAGACTGACCCACATTCGAGGCCGTTCTCCAGCCAGGCGGAGGTCTCATAAGCTGCAAGCTGTAATTGAGGGCCGAGGGAGCACCTCGCGAGTGACGGCCGCTTAATGAGAAATTATAGTTGTGCTGATGCTTTGAGAAAAACCGGACTCCATTTAAAAGTAATTACATCTCATATGGATTCATTACGCAGTGCTTCTTGTTTGGATTAGGCAATATTACAGCTGAAATTGGAGAGGATAACTCTGCTGGGATTAACACCCATTGGAGAGACACCCCCCCCCCCCTTTACAATACTTAAACACAACTGATATAAATGACTGAGGTTTAACAAGTAAGTCCAGTAAGAGAGGTCATACCAAGCTGGTGAAATTATACTGCAAATGTATCTAAATGCTTTGTGTCAATGAGTCTCATTACAACAATTCAGAGGATTTACACTGAAGGTTCTTCCTTGTCACAAAGGACTGTAACAACCATCTATCTCCAAGGTGCTGATCTCACCAGGCTGGTTTCAAACAGGAAAGGGTGTTTTATTCCAATTGGCTCAGATAGATAAACTGTATTGACTGTCCCAACAATGACAGAAATGTAATCAAAATGTATTAATAGTCGGCATTTATTATCTGTTGATCAATTGATCCAATAATCTACCAATTGTTTCCGCTCCATTTTCCCCAATAATGCAAAGAAAGGTCATCACTTAAAGGTCACATATTCTCCTCCTTTTCAACACGATTAAATAAGTCTCAGAGCTCCTCAAAACATGTGTGTGAAGTTTCTTGTTCTAAATCCACTCTGATCCTGTATTTGATCATGTCTATAAACCCCTCTATTTCAGCCCTGCTCAGAACAGGCTGTTCCTGTGTCTGTACCTTTAAATATGTAAATGAGCTGTGTCTGACCACGCCCCCTCTCTGGAAGGGTTTGGGTGTCTCGGTCTTTCTCGCGCCATGCCCGATTGTTTACTGCGAGGAGGCAGACTCAGAGGGCAGAACAAACACCTAGCTGTGGGAGTGTCACCCACCTGGGGGAGGAGTGCCCTTTGTGATGTCATGAAGGGAAAATCTCCAAACGGCCTGTTTGAGCACACATTTTCTGAAAAGTGGAGCAGGCAGAAGACAGAGAGGATGGACTTTTCTCATCATTGGGGGGTTTGTAGACAGACCAGAGACACATGAATGTTAGAAAGACATTGATTTTTAATGACACTGCTGACTCCTGTATGTAAAGGTGTGTTAATCAATGTGAAAGTCATATAACCTTTCCTACCGCAATAACAGTTTATCAATTTTCACCACAAGTTTTAAAACCACTACAATTATCCTCAGGAACCTTTCCACTCTCTTTTTCATGTGTGAACTGAATGCCCCTCGAACACTTTCCGTGCTGTACTTTCCGGTTTTAAGCCCTCTGCTGATAATTGGAGACCTGACGTTTGCATAGATAATATATCCGGGCTGCAGTGACTTCGAAGAGAGACTCTCATTACCACAGATATTGCGCTTGTGATTAGGAGTGGTTTTTGGCTAAGTCAGAGGTAGGAGCGGGTGGATTTGTGATTCGACGGTATTAGAGCTGCAAGTTAAGGCTTTAATCCAGGCCAAGGTAGAGCCAGCTTCAAGCTTTTCCCATCACTGAGTCGATATCTCACACCCACACCATGCAAACACACACAAAAGTGAACTCTCTGCAATTTACAGGTTTTAACCTACGTACACACCAATGGTACCCACAGATCCCTTCTCTCCCTCTCTCTTTCTCTCTCTCTCTTGCACAAACATCCAGAGAACCATCATCAGACCTCTTCCCCTCTCACCTCCATCCCCAGGAGACGCGCCCCGGCACTGAAATCTAATTAAAAGAAGAGCTCAAATGAAACTGTCACATCAAAGTCGCAGCAGGGACAGAATGACACAAATCAATAAGACAGAGAGCTTCAGCAGATCCCCCCCTGCACCCCTGGAGACTCCTGAGGCGACCCGGGCTGGGATTAGGACGGGGGGGAGACAGCACTCTGATTGCAGGGTCGGGAGGCTGAGGAGTTTGGCGGCACTAGTCGGCGTGAGAGTCTGAATACGTATCAATATTTACTGTCTGCTGCACAAAAGTCTGATATTAATGTGAAGTGGAGGATAACAAAGGCATAAATATGCTCCAATTTCCATTCCATAAGAGGCAATTAAAAGTGTCTCTGCAACACAGCAGTCATGTTTTCCCAGTATTATAGATTAGTGAGGAAATGCCTGAAACATCCTGAGCACAGATTCATATTCAGTATCAAGCAAACTTTTAAAAGCTGACTGTATTTTCTGTTTGGTTTTAAACTTTCCTGTTTGTGTAATAAAGTTAATATTGAACTCGGGGGAAAAAAGCAAACTAAATTGAACTACTGTCAAAAAGTTAAAGGTGCTTTCAGACAGCGAGCAGGTTGCCACCGCGACTGCAGCTCGGCACCATTGATGTTCCGCACCTCGCCTCTGTGGCTCCCTGCTTTCTTTGAAACTTCCAGCCTGTGCAGCAAAGAATGCAAACATCCAAAAAAAAAAAAGGTAATGATCTCACCCTGCAGCTAAACAACACAGGTTTGATTTGAGCTCTAATCCAACACACTGAGGAGCCAATAGGCAGTGGCGACTGTAGATGGTCTACATGTGTGGTTTGTAAAATGTGTTTCAGGTAAAAAACAGAATAACATGTTGGAGTATAGTGAGCAGTGTGAGTGTGACTGTCCGTTCACTTCATGTACCTATTGTTCCATCCAATGATCCAGTGTGAGTTTGAGTGTGTTTAAGGCAGGTGTAAACGCCTGAAGGGAAACTTTGATTCTTGTAAAGTAGATTGCTCTCCCTGTTCTTTTAGTTTTACCACCGTGCTATACAACTGGATTACTTTTTTAATATAGCGTGCAGCCACGTCTCGGCTATCGCTTTGGGTGCTGTTCAATAAGTGAGGAAATATCCCTGAACCAGCATGAATATCAGACAACAGATTGAAGCATTAAGATGTCTTCATCAGAGACTTATAGGTTTGTACTTTCCAATTCTTAAAGAAGTTTATAGCAGACTGAATCCTGCAGGGATTGATACAATGCAAAGAGAAATCTGGTGCACAGAAGTGAAGGGAAGTGGGGTTGATTGGGCCTCAGAGGATTGTTCCAGAGGATTGACAGTTGAGTAAAAACATGAGTCTGAGGAACAGAGATCGACTTACCTGCACGGACAAAGAGCCGAGACGAAATCCAAGGCAAGACGGGAACAGCGAGCGAACCGAAGAAGAAAAGAAAGAGAGAAGAAAAAAAGTTAGTTCAGATGTCACAGTACAAACGGTTTGTCTATTAGACGACATTAAACCAACAGTGTAACATTAACTACAACAGCAGAACCATTTTTCACAGAGGTTCAAAACATCTTCAAGACATCAGGTAGAAAAGGATAAGGTTAACAAAAGAAACAGGAAGAGACCAAACAGAAGATTGCTTAGAGAAGGATTTGCAGGCCATTTTTCAAGACTAAAATTTAATATCTCCATTGGAATGCATTAATTTTTTTAATAACATAAACTTTCATATTTTGAGCCAGCTGTTGTCCGTGCATTTACCATATGTTTTATGGAATTGTTCTTCACTACCTTTCAGAGTTCCGCTTAATCAATCCCTGTTCTTTATACTTAGCTAACCACAGGTCCATTCTACTCCAATATATTTACTAAACAGAAAAAAGAACGACATCGTCCCTCTGCCCCCGGTGAGAAAGTAAATAAGCTGAAATGCAACATTTGTAAAGACAACTCGATAAAGTTTCCGAACTCTCCTGATTGTAAAGATTTAGGTTATTAACTAAAGAAAATCAGTTCAATGTCTGCTAAATTCTTATTGGTGGTGACCAAAACAAAAACCCAAACCCAACGTGAATGACCATGTTACATATAAAGCTAGAGCAGACGCAACAAAAAAATACACAAATTTTATGTTTTTATGAAGACAAAATGTCCACAAGCAAGGCGAGTGAGGTTTAAATCACATCTGCAGTTACCGCTTATGACCACAGGTGGCACCAAAGAAAAAAAAAGAACTGGGAGCTTCCATAATGTTGTTGTTTTTTTATGTAAAGGTGGTTGAAGAAACCATTTAGTCATAGAAGCAAAGCCAAGATGACACTTACACCTTCTGTAAAGCAATGCAAATCTTCATCTTGAACTTAACGTGAAGTTCAGTGAATCTTGTAAGTATCTAAATCTATTCATGTAGCCAAGAAGAAACCTGACAGAACTCCAGCACAGTCTGTTTGGCGCTCGCTTCTCTCCAAATCCCTGAAAGTTAAACATTGACTGAATGAAAGCTGCGAGGTAATTGGACGCTACACCGGCTTGTATTGGCCAATTCAGCGCTGTGTTCAGTACTAATCTTCCTCTCAGGCTTCAAGCTCAATTATACATTGCACAATGCTAAACTGCCAAACAGCAAATGCATAGTTATGCCAGTTTTCAGGGGGGGGGGGGGGAAGCACTGTCATTTTCATCAACAAAAGTTTTCTTTTCTTTTTTGCAAGTGAACGCAACATGCATCAAACCTCAGTTGGAAGCCAATCATCTGGCTTGGTTTGCACCATTTAAATCCCATTTTACAAGCTATAACAGATTATTAAAAAGCCTTCTTTTGGGATATGTCAGGTGCCTTAATGTGCGTCTGCAAGTCAACTTCTCGACTTAAATAACTTATGCATACACGAAGAACAGGAGGTGCATTTAATTGAGCATATTCTTCTTCCGAGATCCATACATGCCCTATCATTTAGGGGAAATAAAACACATTATCCCACCCTCTGCAAAGCAATGCTTATCTTAAGAGACATCAATACTTCACAGAGTGCCGGGGGAATAGGAGAGTGGGCCGGCAAAGCCGAAACATGTTGTTGAAATAAGCACTTTTACTCCCGCACAGACAGCAGAAATCTGACGATACCTTACACAATGGCCATTGTCGAAGGCGAAACCGTGAGGGAAGAGCGAGCAAACGGGCTAATTTGCTGTGTGAACAAAAAGGAAAGCCTGCGAAGGCTCTGCAGTGACACATTTCTGTTGCATTAGGGACGCAGAAGGGGATTAGAGTCGAGTATGTGATCCTGTCTTGTCTGACTGTGATCTTTTTTTTTGAAAAGACGTCGACTAGAAAAACATCTCCAGAAAACAAAATAATGGGAACCATGACAGAAGTCTCTCCCTCCTACGTTTATCCTTCACTCGAGCTTGAGAGAGGCTGTAAACAAAGGCATCGTAGGAGTCACCTTTATTAATTTGCTCTGTTGTTTACAGAGTTATACACAAAAAGCTGTCCTCATTTATTCTCTATCGCTAACAGGATTACAGCTGACACATGTGCTGTCACTTCCTGGTACATCAGGAAAACTTCCCCATTGGTTCATTTTGTTTTATCTCAAAGAGGAATTCCAATGCCATATTGTTACACATTTTATGGTCAAAATGACAACTTGGTACAAAAAAGTCTTAAACTTGGTAAAGCAGCACTTTTAGCAGATTCCGTTTAATTGGACAGATGAGCCGGGATTGGTTTTCACCAAATGCAAAAGGTACAAATCCAAAGACGAGGCTCAGAAATACAAGACAACACAATCTCCCTTTCACATGGAACAATTTGGTTTGTACCACTAAAGTGTCCACTAATGCCATTTTCTTGCACTGGCAGTTCCCATTTTGGATACAAAACCAATGCAGTTCAGCATTTTTTGCTCTAAGCGTCCCTAGCGCCTAACGCCCTCGGCAACAGCTGTTTTTTTTTAAATCACTGATCTCACAGCGGTCTCAGTTAAAACCAGTTCCACTTTGAGACCACAGTGCTGGTCAATGTCTCTTCTACCCTCACTGACAAAAGCAGCGGGACTCAAGATTACAACTTTGTCAACAACAATGGCAGAGTAAAAACTCATCACCATTAAGTTTTGCTCATATTGCTTGCTCTTTTTCTTTCGGTAGTGAGGGCATCTGATTAGGATCCCTCATGGACGCCTCCCTTTGGAGGTTTTCCGGGAACGCCCAACTGGGAGGAGACCCTAGGGTAGACCCAGAGTTGGCCGGAGGGGTTTTATATTCTGTCTGGCCCGGGAACACCTATGAATCCCCCAGGAGGAGCTGGGGAGATTCTGGGTTGGTTTACTGCGCCTGCTACCACTGCGACCCGACCTTTGATAAGCTGAAGAAAATGGATGGATGGATGGATGCACTTAAGTTAAAACCCAACTTATATCATGACAGGGGAGTTCAAAGGTTTATCTCATGATGTACCATGTTGGTATTTTTCTTTTCAAACATACAGTATGTATTTATTCTATATTAGTAAGAGTGAGTGCTCTATAAATGTGCTATACATTAGAAACATTATGAGAAGTTTTGTTACAAATCCTCGTAGAGCCAGATGACCTAAGAGACAGCCTCGGCTTGATAAATGATGTGCAGTGCAGGAGTGAAGAAGAGTCGGTTTGGGAAGCACTCAGAGTGAAGAATGAACTAAGAGGAAATACCCTGAGACTTCATTTCACCTTTTCATTTCCAACCTTAAATACAAAGTTTGCATTGAAAGTTTTTCACTATGTATCTATCCTCCTTTTTCATCTGGCTCATGCTGCAGCCGACTCTTGAAAAGTTAAACCCTACACTGTTGCCGCTAACTTGATAAGATGGAGAATTCAGGATGAAGACGAGTACAACAACAATAACCCAGAAGGAGGTGAAAGAATTACCCGTACCGTCGTTGTTTACAGGCTATGAATAAACTCAACAGAAACACTTTTTAGGATGAGACATGGTCCATATTTAAACTTACAAACTGTCAAAGACTTCCAGAGCTCTCTCTCTCTCTCTCTCTCTCTCTCTGTGCCTCGATATCCTGGAAGTGTGTTTGTTGAGCTGCTTGGTATTCATGCAGGCTCGGTGCACAAGTCAAGCATGGCAGATACGCCAGTGCAAGTCATCACAAACCCCAGAGCAGAAGGTACACTCTAGACTGGGCACAGAAAACCGAGGCACTTCACAGCCTGACTTGAAACACATGGTCCCTGCAGACACAGTGTTTGTGTGTGTGTGCACGTGCATTGACAAGTTAGGAGAAAGCACAGTGTATATTTATACTGATGCATTCATTTGCAAACATGCCCAAGCAAATCTCTTCAATCGCTTTCCTTGGGCTTATCTGCTGCAGCTTCAAAGGCCCCAAATCTTGTTTTTTTGACTCTCAGAAAAAGCTCCAGAACTACAGTCAGTTCAAACTCATAAAACCTCATTCATTACAGCCATGTTGAAAGAATTGCATCATTGTTATTGCCATTAAAAAAGCTTTCTCCTTGGCTTAAAATCAAACAGATTTGGTCTCGATTTGTCTTGATCAGGCCTGTCAGACAAAAGTTCACTCTATTCCCAGCTGCACAGTGTCAACGTCTATATTCCCATCACGGACTAAAAGGCATAGGAGGGTTGTTCCATGGAATAGAAAAACAGCAAAGAGAGAGATGGACAGAAGAAGAAAGAGAAGCAGACAAACACAGAGATGCAACTCTCGGTGGCTTTGGTTCAAAAGCCGTCTGCACGCCGGGGTCTGTTTTAATGTTAATTCAACCAAACGGACAACAAGTGGCGCTCTGCTTCTCTATAGGCAATTAATCTTGCGCGAGCCAAGCAAAGAGAGAGATTTCAGCGAGGGGGCCTAAATAAGTCTGCATAATTTTTTCTGAGCCAATTACCGTGACAAGAAGCAGAGGGGAGGAGGAGGAGGAGGAGGAAGAAGAGCGGGGGGGATGAAGGGAGACGAGGATGGTTGGACAGAATGATGAGGGAGGAGGTTATGGGAAGGGAAGACCTTCTTGGGGGGGGGACGGGACACACGAGTGAGCATATGCAACAGAAGTGAGAAGAAAGACAGAAGAGATGCTCAGATAAGGGGCCAGACTGGTATGAGATATTTGAAACAGATCAAGTCTCTGATTTAAGAGGGGAAGAAAAGGCTAACAAGTTAATTTTGCACCAATATGACGATGGAAAGGAACTCAGAAGGACAGTTTTAGAGAGGAACATTTAGGTCTCTGGTACTGCCTTAAATTGGTTTTCGTCCTACTTATCCAACAGTGTTTCCATTAGTAACTTTTCATCCTCCTCTGCCCCCATTCCCTGTGGTGTTCCCCAAGGTTCCATACTTGGCCCAGTCCTCTTCTTACTTACTCCCGCTAGGCCAATTTTTTGAAAAATATAACATATCTTACCACTGTTACGCTGATGATACACATATTTACTTCCCCCTCGAGCCAAAGAACTACAACACTCACAAACCTCACAAATTGTCTTCAAGACAAGAAATCTTGGATGGCCACAAACTTCCTCCAGCTCAACAACGAAAAATGCAATGTTCAGCACTTTGGATCAACGATGTTGTGTTTTTCTTTGATTAAACGGTTAAGCGTCTTCACCCACAATAGTTGGTGCCAGAATTATTAGACTGTTGAACGAATTACTGATATTTTTAGAGGTTGAACTTCGATGCAAGTCAAATTTTATGCATGTTACCACAACGCAGCCCCCGGTAGCCTTCGACTAACTGTTGCTCTGGTTAACAGGCCTGCTCTCACTGCTCTCACAGCAGAGTTAGTGATAGCAGCACAGTTTGGCAGTGTTTTGAAGGTTCACTGAGAGGGAAAACAGATTGAACAGGGATGCCTGCTGTTGCCATGGTGATTTCGGACACTGTCTGTCTGTCAGTTTGTTCAGGTGAAATCATGCAGAATGTTTTTTTAACATTATTATTATTAAGTTGGTCCCATTGAGATTAATAAACTATTTTTCAAAGGGAGACCGGGCCGAGGACATGCAGCAGCAAAAACACAACGTTACAGACAAACACAAAGAGAGACAAGTTGAGGATTAGACTCGTGGCTCTGCTCTCACTGTGCGAGTGTGTGCAGTCGTACAACAGCAAAATGTAAACATGCCAGAATGTCATCCGAACAGTCGGGCGCTACTGATCAGGCCGTGTTCAGAAGTCGTTGGTCAGTGTCGCTGCACAACTAACAACACACAATCGGGATGAAACACAGCTCCACTTCAAATGTAACTGTACGCCTCAAAAACTTTGTCTGAATCGGCCTGAAATCACACAGTGTACGCCTGGCTCAAGACAAAAAATGTTCATTCTTTTGTGGACTTGTATTTGTGATATAAGCCCAAATTGACTGATTGGGAAATGTATATCTGCCTAAAGATGTATATGCTCGTCTCTTCTGAACTTAACTAAAATAAAGAAAAGAGTGATAAGAGATGTACACAAAGGTCAGCATGTTCATCTGGCCTCTCTTTTAAAAGAAAAAGTATAAATCAATGAATGTAATGCACACGTCAGTATTACTCCGACAGTATGCTAGGTAAGAGGATGTGATGCTTTTTCAGAGGACAACACACACAAAGAGCTTTTATGTCTGCCAAACACTCCGCTTAGCATTCAGTGATGCACTTACACTGACAGATAACTGTTATTATGGATGATGTTAACGTTGACTGATGTCTCTGACGGACACATTTG
Source organism: Labrus bergylta (assembly GCF_963930695.1). NCBI lineage: Eukaryota > Metazoa > Chordata > Actinopteri > Labriformes > Labridae > Labrus > Labrus bergylta. The sequence continues at coordinate 8,698,854 of NC_089198.1, read as the reverse complement.
AGGAAGCTCGTACAAAGAGGTGATTTCTCTTTGGAAAAGTACTCAAAACTATTTTTTTAACTGCTGTGTGACAGTGTTGAGACATTTTTAAAGGTATAGAAAGGTGTGTTTAAGTTCCCTACAGAAAGCGTTTATATCCACATAGGTGTGTGTGAAAACGTTTGACCCGAGGCCATGCCCGTTTCATGTATCCTCAAAAAAAATAACACCGGGGGCCCACTGGCTACACTCGATGCTTTCTTTGGCGACCGCAATTACCAACACGTTCAGAGAACCAACTGTGGAAATATGGGGTCTTTGGGAAGTCACCGCATTCTTCTGTAACTGACTCTGACAGCAAGTGCAAAAACAACACAGAGGATGGCAATGTCTACGTTGGTCAAAAAAAAATCCCCCAAACTCTGAGTGTGTCAGGTTTTTCTAAGGGTCAGTGGTTTGTGTGTCTGGTCTCCCTTCAGGTCTGGACTTTCCTTTCAGAAATAACACTGTGTAAATACACAAAGGAATCTATGACAGGAAAGGGGCGGGGGGTTTTGACTATATGGTGTGTTGGTGCAGATTGTTGCTATTTTAGATTTATGGTGTGATAGCAGGAACACTTTCATTTTTTAAAGATGTCTTTTTTTTTTAGTAGTTTCAGAAAAAAAAAATGTCATGGCTAAAAGAGACAGAAAATATAGAATTAAAAAATCTGAGCCAAAAACTGCAGTTCCTAAAAGGGCCAGAAGTGAATAAGTCCTGTTTACAGCAGATGTTAACATGTTTGAAAATACTTTTTTGTTTATCTTATTTCTTCAATCATGACATCTTTTTTCCCCCACGGTTGAAACCGTTCATGACATCAGGACTTAAAATTATGCAGGTTAGGGTTGTGAAAGGTGGATGCTCATTCTGTCTCATTTTTCATCTAAGCTAGCCTCAGGCACTGAAAGCAAAACTTTCATACGTAAAATTTGCACACACTTGCAAAAAAATCCTGAAACATTTTGGTGGTGAGCTGCATGTGTGAACGCAAACTTTCTCTCCAGTTTCTCCTGCCAGCCCTCGAGTAGGTTTTCATATCGAGTCTGAGTGAGCTGATGTTAGACGCAGCAGGATATAATCAGGAGAATTCACCACGAGCGAGTGGTGATAATCATTCTGTGAGATTGGTGCACGACCATATATGGTGTGCATGCGGCCTTTGTGATCTCAGTGCACTCAATTTGGATCAATTCATCACAATCACAGAGAGGACTGCTGTTTTGTCTTCTGTTTCTGATGTCAGATGAAATCATCGTTCACATTAAGCCTTTAGAAGGGAAGGTTGATGTTTATACGTGTACGAACGTGTGCCGTCACATGTCATCTAAGTTGACAAATTTGGTCACGATGCACTCACAGACCTCTCTCATTCAGGAGCATCAGTGTGCGCTGGTGGAGTCTGCAGCTCTCTCCCCTGGCTGCTCAGTCACAGATTGCAGAGGTTATTTCATAAAGGTCCATCTCCAGCCTGCCTCAGACCCAATCACCCCCCCCAGCAAATCTCATTTCTACCAAACCCCGGGGACACTGCGGCCATTTCTGCTGCTAACTCCACACTGCAGCAAGGCTGCGGCGAGGCTCAGTTAAGCGGCCAAATCATTTTTAGTGGGGTACCCAGCCTTTTCCCACCGCACAGATTCTCATCGAAATGAAAGTTTGACATCAATGCAGAGCAAAATACAAATACGAGCTTTCCTGTAAACACGCCTTAATGTGTTTTCTCATCTCAATTTGGCTGTGACTACATCTACCTGACATTTATGCTTCTGGTTATCAAGCTGTGCATAGAAAGGGTTTAAGAGTGCATGCACCCTCCTATGTTTTCTTTTTAAAATGTTAAATATTGCCATGTTAATACCAAGCATTTATGAGTCATTAAATTGTTGGGACTGCTTTGGAAACATTGCTAAAAACATGTTGCAATATTTCCAAAGCCAAAGAACACAACACATTGCGGAATTATTGCCACAACAGCATTCCCCTTACAATGTCCCATGCCAGACATATACCACATTAGGGCCGACAAGGAAAAGGCTTTGGGCAGAAATTGCGGCAGTGTTGGATGTAACAGGTGAGTGAATGTGAAATGACACTGGAAAATTGTTACTACAAACTAGTGCCCGACCGATATGACATTTAGGGGGCCGATACCGATATTAGAAAGACAAGAAATTTGATACCGATTTATCGTCTGATATCTTCTTTTTTATATCTATCATGGATCTGTGGAGATACACACATACAGTTATCAAACACTTGAGGAAAAGATTTATAATGAAGACGAGATGGTCACTCAACTGGAAAGTAACTGAGCATCACCGCCTGACACTCTGGAGAGTGATGATGCTTGTTGTAATGCATATAGCGCCCTCTGCTGGTGAAAGAGAACTGCAAGTGTAATACAATGATACTCAAATGAAATAAATAAAGTAATATCTCGCAAATACTACAAACGGCCGGTGTGGTCTCGGGTCGGGTTGAATTGTTTAGTGTGTACATTCGGAGGAATATACAGTAATGTAAAAAACTTGGTTGAAACTGTCCTCTGTGGTGTCCCGCGTTTTTAAAATGGTTGAAGAATTGAAAATCGTTGAATGTGAAGCCAGCTTTAATACGTTTAATTAAAAACCAAGGGCTGCATGTGTAAACTGTTTGCCGTAACGGACAACTCTTACACTTTAATCTATTCATCTCTTTCATACGTTTGATGCAAATACATCGTGCACAAGGTGATTAAAGCTTCACGAGACCTCTTCCTTCATGCTGAAATTACCATATGTCTTCGCTGTGAGGAGCGAGGAGGGTCACGGCTGTGTGCTTGATAATGAGTTTAGCTTCTTCCTGCCGGGTGGGAGCATTGAGAGGCTGAGCAGCAGAAGTGTGTGTGTGCGTGTGCGAGTTGTGCGCCTGTGGTGTCTGCTTGCATCATGCACAGAATCAGACTTATCGGTGTGCCTCTGTTATGACAACCGAGCCCTGTTAGGCAGGGTGCTGCTGTTTGTGTGTTTATCTGTGTTTGCATCATCTTCATCAGAGTCTCTCTGTTGTGGAGACCGAGCTCACTAAAAGTTAACAGTGACTGAGCAGATGTGAACTTCAGGGGTCTTGCTCAAGGTCTGGCGCATTGGGTCCAGACTCCCAAAACTGCCACAGGGACTGAACTTTGGCCACACAATCAGACCTCTCTGTTAGTAACTGCAGAGTTTCTCCTGATACATGACTTGATTTTTGGATCTGGAGAAAGAAATGAACTCTTTGGAAACACATCTGGAAATATTTTGCCTCATATAAACCACAGCTTCTTGTGATTTTGGAAATAGTAAACAGTTTTTATATAATTACACAAGCCCCCTTTTCCTGCAGCCTGGGGGCAAACCAAACACTGCAGCTCTGCAGACATGGTAACCGTCTGGAGTCGGATCGGAGTGTGTGCATGTTTAGGTCCTTCAAGCATGTAGAATTGTCTTTATTTTGACTGTTTGTAATTCATGCTGTACAATTTTATAAAAAATCATTTGGAACATTAGAGAAATAAATCATTGAGTTTATTCACAGGGCACTCCCTCCATTCAACCAGTGCAAAAATCTGCAGTTCCTTGTGTAACCACTTGAGGCTTTAAAAGACCCAGAAGTATAAAAACGTTCATTTTGACAACAGAAATAAAGCTTTTTTGAAGTAAATTTGGCTACAAAATTGATGATTTGTGGCCCATTGTCGCCTATTTTTGTTATTAGGTTGATTGAAAGTTTGATAAGAGTCAGCATTTCCAATATGGTGACCGCCATGGACGGGTGACTTCACTAAGACTTCGACTACCTCTCTGTGTAAAGCAGCACCTTCATGAATCAAGAACCAGAGTCCAACAGAACGTTAGACAATATGGACTGCAAGAGGCAATAAAATTAACTACATTTTGTATTTTAATGGCATGTCATGGCAGTGGAACCAAAGCCTTGTTTATTTGATTTCTGCATTTCAGTGTTACAGTAGGAATGGGGAAAGTACCAGCAGAAAGAGTAACCACCTCACACTACGTAATATGAGGTCTAAACCATGCAGCACAACCTGCAGTGCATTCCTTCTGAAGTGCCTTTAACATACCCTTAAAAGGGGCCACAACAAAGCTCTTCCTTCCTCCACAAGTTCTCACTAATACACACTTCACATCCTCCAACTCTTTGGTCACTTCATATATCATGAAAAACAGGATGTGTTGCACACTTGAGTCAGCTGCTGCTCGGGAGATTAAAAAGGTCGTGTTCTCATCTGATAAAACGTCCAGTAAAGAGCGGCTGGCAACAAGTCGACAATCTGCTTATTTAACACTTCTGCAGAGTTCCTGCCATCTCAAAGAGAACAAACATTAGTCCACTTCTCCACGCTGGACAGCGCCAACTTGGCACTAGTTGATGAGCCATGATGGGTTTAACATGCGCTGAGAGCGGAGAGAGGTTCTGGCCTTCTTTTCCCCTCCCTGCGTGTCACAGTCAGTGAATGAATGAATGAATGGCAGGATATCAGGCTGCTCCATCACGTCCGGCGGCCCCTCAACCTGCAGCAGCAGATAAGTGTTGCTATCTGTTTACCCTGCCTGTCAGGCAGAGCGTGCTGTGTGAAAT